>NW_019386316.1:67523-135952 GCF_000671375.1 Centruroides sculpturatus | reverse complement strand
TATATTATGTGAGCTAATATATAATTATGAGAAAGAAATGTAATAAAATTTTGTTTGTGACCTCAAAAAACAAGTTAAACATACCATTCACGAAATATTTATTAGAAAATATAAGAACGAAGATGTCAGAATTACTTAACATCTTTACTGATAAGCAGTGAAACAGTGGGAAAGGAATTGTCAATACACGTTATTAATACTTTTTCTTCTTTTTATTTTAAAATTGGCATGCATTACAAGAGAGAAAGCACTTTTCTTAAATGAGATTGTCTGAATTTGTTCGAATACAGAAATGGTTTTACAAGAAACAAACTAATCAACTACGTTACGTATTCCTAACATCCCTTAGGATTAAAGTTGTAGTAAGTAGCTTTTAACAGCACAGAAGAAACGTAATTTCTCTTATTGATTATTCAATTAATGTACAGTACGCACTTCTTTGAGAATGATAATGTCTTAATATGTTGACTACCAATGAATGTGTGTTATTTTCATCATAAAATATAATTTAAAAAATTATAAAAACATGTACATCANTTTCAAAACTTAACAGAAAATTTCATAAAAATAAATTTATAATAAATTAGTGTAAACACAATTTAATAATATTGAGAGTTATAATTAAAAAGTTTATTTTTAAAAATACAACTATTTTATTTTTCACGTTACAAGAGAGAAAGCACTTTTCATAATACTTTTCTTTGAAAATAATTTATAAAAATTTATATTTATTAAATTATTTATTTAGATATACTGTATTTTAAAGATCTTTCAATCTAGAAAGAAAATAAAAAACGTAAATTGAAAAAACACAATCAATAAATTTTCAAATATATTTTTAGAATCTAGGAACTTATTATTTAAAAATTATATAAAAATTTTATTGAAAATTATTCGATAAACTTCGAAGTTATTAATTATTTTATAAACAAATATATTTTATCATGTTACATTAAAACTATTTTTGATCTTAAAACGTTGAATTTGCGATAATTAATTAAAAAAACTTTCTAAAGAATAAAATGGTAAAAAAATATTCAAAAAAAAGTCTTTTAGAGTTTAAATTGTTTGTTAAAATTACAATAAAAACACTCCAGTTGAGAAAATTTAACAATTTACTTAATAAATAATTCGTTAAATGAGTTTGATAAAGTTTCATTTAAATATAACCCATTTATTCTCACATTGAAGTAAATAAATTACACTTTCTTTCCATTAAGTCTAAAATACTCCATTTATTACAACTGGAGAACATCCAATTTATCTCTTCCAGATTGGTTTGAATAAATTTGTTGGAGGATATTTTACTTCTTCGTTAGAGAAACTTTAAGGATTATTTTAAGGTTTCTAAGATGTGAAATTAATTTATTAACGATTGTAACAATCGTTAATAAATTAATTTCACATCTTACAAACGTTAGGCCTTTACATTCCAATTGAGTATACACAGGGACAGAATTACAACTAATCTATGTAAGCTGTAGCTAAAAGGCGCGAGTTCCAAGGGGGCCTAAAAAATTTCTACCAAAAAAAATTGAAGTCAAATTTTGTAATAATTTTTATTTTACAATCCAACAAAATATACTTTACTTTTTATTTTGTGTAGTATTTAATTGTATTTATATTAAATTTCTAATGATTTATTTCTTTTAATATAAAATTCATCTGAGTTTTGTAGGTAGCTTTGACGGTGGATTTAAAAGTGGATACAATATAGTTTTTCATTTATAGTAACTAGTGATGTTTAATACAGTATGTATATGAACATATTGGCTAAATATCTGCATTTTTACGTAGAAATTAACGGTCTCTAATCTGCATACAGTCAAGTGTTAAATATAACTTTAGCTTATTTTTTATACCAGTTATAGTTCATTAGTAAGATTTTTTTATGTCTCATTTTTTAAACTTGAAATTTTATTTAAAAACAATAGTTTCGTGTCTAATTTATAATTGTATTTGTAGATTAGTGTGGAGTCAAAGAATTTTAAAGAGGATTGGTCAGAAGCCTCACACAGAGTTAAACTTAGGGCCTCGATATGCCTAAATCTGGCCCTGAGTATACTGTGTATTATATATATTTATTTATGATTATTATTTATTAATACGAATTTATACATATCTATTTATATTAGTTATATACGAAATTATAATTTAATATGCATACGTTAAATAATTACTTAAATTTACATATTATTCATTAAGCAATTGTACAAATGCTTATTTAAACATGTTATAAAACTAAGATTGTTAAAATAATATAATCTACGAAAAATATGCGTTAAACTATGCGAAGGTTTCTGTTTATTTTCTAATGTCAGAATGGAATTTGTTAAAGAATTATATCAAACATCTGTTTCCTGTAGTCGGAAAAACTTGAGAAAAATTCATATTTAAATAGTAAAATATTTAAAATAAGAAATGATGCTTACTTTGATATTTTCCATTTCTCATTTTTTTCCATAATTGCTTCTCCATCTGTAAAAGATCCTCCTTCTTCCAGTACTTTTGTTAGAGCTTTGTCAAATATTATAACGGCATCATAAGCCATTCCTGCATTCGGAGAAATGGAATTTAAGAAAAAAAAACAATTATTTTAAATATAATTTTATTTTATTCGCGCTTCCATTTATTTATTCGTAGCTTAAATAAGTAAATAAATAAGTTTTTATATTAATATAATTGCGAATTATTTATGTATTATTCGAAGTTATGCACTTTAATCTATTTATGCATTTATGTAATGAAAGTAACATTATAATTATTTTAAAAATAAAATAAAATAAAGCTTTTATTTTGTTATAGAAAAGTTTATATATATTGATTCTACTGAAATACCTAGTAAATGAAGAAAGTCTCGTAAAGTTTCTAAAATCATTTAATTATCATACATATAGAATGTGTCAACATTTTATATTCTTGTTTAAACGTAGAATGATCTCAAAAGGATTAAAATATATCTTATGAAAAATTTATGGTTAATATTTTGATCAAATAATATTAAAAATGTGCATACATAAAATATTTTATGCATTTGACACTAATAGAAGCAAAGAACCAAGTTGTTTTCGATCTTCATCCGGTTGGTTTCAATCTGAATAATTATTCAGAGCTATTAAAAGTCTTTAAAAATCAGGATTTAAGAATAAACGCAATTTAATTTAAACAATTTAAATTTATTGTTACAGGTCTCAACATTTAAAATAAATAGTCAATTTTAATATATTGATAATGGAAAACATAATGACACGTTTCATTAAGTTACAAAATTAATAATTTGAATAAATTGAATTTGTAGGCAAAGTAAATATATGTTTTTTCTTGTAGTTTCTGATAGAAATTTATCAGAAACTACAAGAAAAAAATTAAAGATAAAATTTATCTTTTATTTGGTTTATAAAACTTTTTCCTGCAGCCAAAGTATGTATTTTTTTTCCTAATAATTTCTTTATTCCAGGGGTGTCCAACCCGCGGCCCAAAGCAAGTTCCAATGCGGCCCAATAAACCATGTAAACAAAACCAACAAATGTTTTAATTTTTTTATTATTTATTTATTTCAACGGTGTAAACTCAAAAAAGAAGTTCCATGAAGCCGTAAACCTTTATTTATATTTTATTTTTGAGCGGAAAGGAAACATTTCCAAATACTTGGAGATGTGTGAATGAGGAAGGATTACTAAACAAAGCTGGAGTTACGACTCAAAGGATTATAGACACAAATTTGGGAAAAGGAGGGAAAGGTGAGAAAGGACAAAAGATAAAAAGTAATGAGAAAGGGTAAATAGATTTTCTGTTATACAAATATTGACCCTTAATTTTCCAATTTTTCTCACTTCTTTATCTTTTGTCCTTTCTCTCTTTCCCCCTCATTTGGGTCTATAATCCTTTGAATCACAACTCCAGCCTTATTTAGTATTTCTTCCAACGTTGCACGATTTGGTTACATTGCGCCAAATGTGGCTACTTTTTTTTTGTTTGACGTAAAAAATATCATTTGGCGCTTTGGTTACTTTTTGGGCTAAATATTATTTATAAATATATTACTTGAATAAANTAGTATTTCAGGTTATTGTGGATACCTTCAGATAAATTAAAAAAAAAAAAAAACATTTAAAGTCGCGCACAAAATATTTTCCTGTTCAATTATACAATATCACATAACAATATATCAAGATTTGTCGTTATCTGATACCAAGTTACGTTCGAATATCATGATTTTAGCTAAGTTAGCATATAATAAAATCTCTACACGTTAATATATTTTGCATATTTAAATACGTATAATATTATTTAAATTCAAGTAATACATTTATAAAAAATGTTGCAAAGATTATCCATATTTGCTACGCCTTAATATCAAAATATATGCTATCAATGTACGAAACAGATATAAATATCCTTTCATAACGTTAGATATATTTTATATAACTATTTTTTAAATAATATACTTAATTTATCTTCATACTATTTTTTAGCGTAATGTCGTACAATAAGAAAATGCGTTGAGATAAGAAGTAAGCTTGATAAAATAGGAAACGTTATTTTACCGAATTGATTGTACAATCGTTTGCAATCCCAAAAGATATCATCAGAATGGCTTACTACATACTTAAATGAGTAAGCTCATGTTATATGGAAGAGTTTATTCGCCACATTAGCCACACTATTTATATAATAAAACATTAATGAAAAATCCAGAATAGCTTCTTCTAGAAAGACGAAAAAAACTTTTTCTATAATAAAATTAACTATAGTCAGGCAGAATTACAGATTTTAACATTATTTAATACCAAAGCATCTTTTTATTTCTAATTATTTGTATTTTTAAAACTACAATGGACATAATTTATATTAAATTACAACTATCTAATCAAGAAAATTCATAAATTTCTTTATTTTAAAATAATATGTTTTACCTTTCTTTTACTATATTAATTTTATGTATTTTATTAAATTAAATTACATTAAATAACATTTAAAAACAAACATTTCAAACAACCAAATCGTTAATTATTTATTGTGACATCGTCACAATGCCAGGCTGCAGTTTTTAACTTATTTAATTTAAAATATATGCTCGCCACCTCAAATTAGTTGTGGCTTGCCCCTGTAAAATATACTTTTCCTTTAACAATATAGTCTTGCTGGAAAATTTTTAATTAAAATAGCGTGACTTCTGGTTAGCATAGAAGTTCTTATATATTTAATCGTGGCCTCCTATCCTTACGGTTTCTATATCAGCTCCCGTTTTTCATTTATCTAACTTCGGTCTCGAGATTTAGGAAAAACAGACGGACAGACGACAGTGAAAATTTATAGATTTACAATTTTTTTCAAATTGCAGCCCAAAATATTCCTTTAGAACAGTGTTTCTTAACAGGGGCAATATCGCTCCCATGTGGGCGTTTTCCATGTTGAGGGGGCGACTAGTAACAATTTATATTTTGGGGGCGAAAAACAATTTTCTGGGCAATATAGTAAAACATTACATTAAGAATAATTAGATATTTTATTCGTTATATTGTACAATAATTAAACAAATAACATTATACTAGTCACTAGTCTATTCAATGCAGTACGAATTTGGCGTTAGTCTTGGTCCTCGGCATTGGAATTTTGAAGTGAAGGGGGCAATACTATGTTGAAGGGGGCGACGATTCGTTAGAGGTTGAGAAACACTGCTCTAGAAGCAAATTCTCCAACAAAGAATTAAAGAAAATAAATATTTATAATTTAAAAAAAAAAAAACGCAAGACAACACATCCACAAAACTGATAGAAAGTTTAAAATATTTTGGGATAAGTATTTTAAATTGTTAATAAGTTTACAGCAAAAACTTCTGATGAAAATCATTATTATATATATTATTATAAGAAAACATTCTAAAAATCCAGGATGACACATATTAAAGCAACCAAAGCCAAATAACAGGCTAGAAGTGGCTATAATAATAATAATTTGGCTTTGGCTGCTTTAATGTTTATTGGGTTAGCTGATGTTTGTTTATATGACACATATTTAAAAAAATATAAAAAACATACAATACCAAAGACATACAAAAAAGTTTTGCAGTCTTCTTAAACATCCTTTGGCCATCACCAAAATACAATCGATATTGTATATTTTTTATATTTTTTAAATACGTACGTTACTGTGCCGAGAAGGCGAGACGAAGCACGTTTCTGGTCAAACACAGGACTCCAAGCTCTTCCAGAAGTTGCAATAATACATAAATAAAACAGATAAAGATGGCTTTTGTATCGCATTTCTACCTTGGAGAGGGTGTCTAGACCAAACCACCCTGCACGTTATATATATATATTATGTATGTGGTATATATATATATATATATATATATATATTTTTTCTTTTGTATCAAATAATACATCAGATTAATTTAATCTTTTCTAGGAAAAAATATCAAGGAATAATTTGTTTTTGCTGTTTTTTTAATTAAATTTTATTTCTAAAATTAATTCTAAAAAATATTTTAAAATTAATAAAACTAATTTAAATTCTGTTATAATTTATAATATATTCACAGATAATATTACAAACAAATTTATTAATAAATAAATTAGGTATTAAATTATGTTATTCTGAACTTGATGTTTGACTAATGTTATAAACAATGATCAGAAGGTGTACCTAAGAGATTTTAAAAATACTGATCAAAATAAATAATGTAGACTTCTTACCCTGATGAGTTACACATTTTAAACATTTTACTGTAAAAACGTAATTCAAGGAGTCAAAGGTATCAAGATATCCGTTAAATTGTATTAGTTTAAAAATTTAAAAGTTAGTATTGGAAAATACAAATAAATATTAATTTTTAATATTTTTTTATTANTCGTCGCTTTTTATTAATTAGAGACCCAAATAAAACAAATATTTGTGTTTTTCAAATAAATTTTTGTTTGTCTCTTTTATAATAAATGAATTTATTTATTTCTAAGTAAAAATTGAAAGTGTCTGTAAAAGTAATTTTTTAAAATATCCTTTTTTATGATAAAGTTTTAATACTTATTATTATAATCTAGACATGTCAATCCTTAAATATACTTGTATATTGGGCCACAAGTATATATTATATAAACTTGTGGCCCAAAATTCCTTGACTTCTTCCAATGTGGCCCACAGAAACAAAAAGGTTGGACACCCCTGCTTTATTCAAAGATATAGAAATATCCAAATAAGCATATTTATCAGAGCAACAATTACATAAACTAAAAAATTAAATTACTTTTAATATTATCAATTTTTGTTTTTAGATAAAATATTTTTCTGTAGTTGTTGAAATTGTTTTGAACTTCAATTTTTTGTTTACATCGCAAAACATCTTTATTTCGACTGCTGTTATTATTAAATATTGTTATTGCTTTAACAATTTCATTAAAAATTTATACTGAAAATGATTATAAACGATGATATATTTTAAAATCAAGTCTGGATGGAAGAAAGGTAGCAAAGGTTGGCAAAGTTCGGAAATGGTGGAGTTCTCGAAATTTAGTTCTCTACGTAAAAAACTTAATAAAATAATATAAAGTTTATTTTGATAAATGTTTAAACATATGTTTTTATTTCCTTTATTAAATTTATATATGTATTTTTATGGCTTTTAGAAATATTTTAGGTTTTTGCATTACTGACCGGCTTAATCTGATCTCAGTTCTTCCAGTTGAAAAATATGTTTCAAATATTTCAGTTGAGTTTATAGAAGAAAATTCTTGAGTTTTATTTAATTTGAATAAAAATGTATATAATTCCGCATTAAAAAATACAAATCTAAGAAAATTTTATATATAGTCTATTTGACGTGAGATTATAAGATAAATTAGAAAATTAATTTGATTTGAAAGATATGTAATTTGATGTTATTAAATAACCTAGTTCAAGTAAAAATATAATTTTTTAATTTTCTGTATAAAAATTTAAGATAATTTTTCTAAAAAATGGTAACGATATAGCCTATTCTAAGTGCAATATTATTTTAAAATTTGATGTATCTTTGTCATTACATAAAAGTTTAATTTAATGTATAAAGTATATTTTTCATGCATTTGATATGTATGATGTAAGTAGATATCTGCCTTGCGATTAGTTTATAAATGTGTGAAATATTCTATTTAAATATCTCGTGTTTTATTAGTCATTTCATTTGTTTATATATGCTTGAAAATTAATTTCCAAAAACAGATCTTGCATTTATGGCACTGGGCCTAGAAAATGTTTGAATTCGATATACGACGGCTCTCTTCACGAGATATTTTATTCATTATATATCAATGTAATGTTATTTTGACTATATATATAGTGACGTGAATATATCCACTTTTAACATTATCATAGAACAAGTTTCTGTTTTGTTTCAATTAAGACAAAAATTAGAAATGATCCATTCAAGTCTTGAATGTCTTTAATACAATATTTAATCGTTGAATTTCATTATTATTATACTATAATTTTGTATAAGTTTTACTTATTCGTTAATGCCATATTTTTTCGGAAATATATCTTTTAGAAATTTATTATGGTAATAAATATGCCAAATTAACTTTAACAATCGCGA
Source organism: Centruroides sculpturatus (assembly GCF_000671375.1). Lineage (NCBI taxonomy): Eukaryota > Metazoa > Arthropoda > Arachnida > Scorpiones > Buthidae > Centruroides > Centruroides sculpturatus. The sequence continues at coordinate 127,380 of NW_019386316.1, read as the reverse complement.
TAAATGCGATTTTAAAATGATTAATGTAACTAAACAAATGACAAAATCATAACTTTGTGATATAAACTTAGAATTTTTCAACTGACAATATTTTTATGGCCCTCAAATTTATTAATAAGCTGTTGATTAATTTAGTGCTCTCCTGAGTATATAATAGGCTAAGATTAATATTAATGAGGTAATTAACATAATTACTAACTGTTATCACGAAAACTTCGCAATCTGTAGATTAGTTATGCTTTATATGAATTTTTTACATTATTTCCTATCACTTCTATGAAAGAGATTATTTAAAAAAAGCAATTTTTATTGTGACATCGCCACAATGACGGACTGAAATTTTTAATCATCTTATAATTTAAAAAGCACGTCACTCTCGGTCTAGACCGGAAGTTTATATATAATTAATTGGGGTCGCCCTCCTCTAATTTTTGCATATCTGGTCTAATTTAGTGGTATCTTGCCCCTGTACATTATGTTTTTCCTGATAACAGTCGAGTCATTCTGCTTATCTATTTAAGTCCATTCCCGAAAAAATTTTTAATTGAAATTGCATGATTTCCAATCCAGACCGGAAGTTTGTAATCGGGGTCTTTGGTCTCTAGCTTTTCATATCTGGTCTCGATTTTCATCTGTCTGAGTCTCCGTTCTCTACATTAACGAAGGACAAACATACAGGCATGTGGACGACATTGGGTATATATATTCAATAGATCTGCAATTTAAAATATTGCAGACCTATTAGATTAATTTCTAAATTATTTTAAACTGTAAATTTATCTTATTGAATTAAAAATACCTATATAAGAACTTCAAAATACATTTATTATGAATTAATATGAAATGAAAATACATTACGGTATTTTATGTAGTACAATACAGTATACTTTAGATTATCTAGGATCGCATTAACCGTAAAGCCGGATTAGCCGGAATACCAAATATATCTATGGATTAATCATTAAGTCATCACAAATCCCTTTATGGTTCATCCGCTTCTCAAGCTGCTGACTATGAGAGGAAGAAAAATGATATACTTTGCTGAAGTGTCTAGTTTATTATGTGAGATAATTTTACATGTTATTATCCCTGTTTGTTTGAAATATATCTGTTCTATTTACCGGTTATATGACTTCAGATTAACAGGAATTTTTATTAACCAAAATTACCTTTTTTCTATTTATTCAGGATAATCGAAAGTACACTATATTAATGACTATTTTGAATTTATGAATTTTCATTTTAGATGACCGCATCAAAATTTTTTAAAAAGCAAATTCTTTATTTGATTTAATAAAGTTTTCATTACATACACTTAACTTTTATGCGTACTGTACATCCTAAAAGCAGATCTTATAAAGATGTTTATTATTTTTTCCCTGCAATTTTTAAATTACAGAACTATACATTTCCATTGTCGTTGTCTGTCTATTGTCTGTCCTTCGTTAATCTCGACAACAGAGTTATATAGACAAAAATCGAGATCAGATATAGAAAGCTTGGTTTAAATTAAAGTATGATTAAAAATCGCAGTCGATTTTTAATCATACTTTAATTTGTCGATTTTTTGAATTTATTTTTTTCTGTGTAATATTAAAAACATGGGAGCATTTTATTGGATTTTACAACTGTTATAATNATATTAATATTATTTTCCATTCTAAAAATACAATGTTTTTTTATTTGAGTAATTACCTTTATTCTAAATCTATATTCTTGTAGAAACCCATCTTTAAAATCTTTCTTCCCATCGAAATCGCATTGTGGTTCGGATTTCGGAACACCGTTTATCCAATTTATTTTATTTTCTAGAATAAATTTCTGGATAATATTTTTAAAAGATTAAAAACACTCTAAAAGTTAAACTTAACGAAATATAAAAATAAAACAGTTTACTTGCAGATAATGCATTTTTCTTTTTGCAGAAAAACCTGGCAACAGTTCTCAAACTCCAGTTACTACTTTCATCACGTAAGTAAGCCAAAAGAGTATAATTTTCTTTAACATTACCACTCTCTTCTATTAGCACTACATGTTTCTAAGTATTATAAATAATAAAATTTCTCTAAAATACTCTAAATTTTTTTTAAACAATTTTACTGAAATACTTTAGAAATCTTCTAAAATACCCATTAAATCTCTTTATAATATAAAATATGATAATATATTCCGAAAAAAATCATAAAATAGCAGAAAATATCGTTAATTTGTATATATAAAAAGCAAGAAATAAATTTTAATGACTTTACAAATTCAATTTTTTCAAGTGCCTTAAACATTTTACAAAATTGCTAAACTCTAGTTTAAGAAATATAACTTCTTATAAATAATGAAAATAAAAAGTTATTGATTTTTTCTCGTAAAAAGTTTATATTATTATTATTATAAATTGTTTTATTGTTCGAAAGGCAAGCCTTGTTACAGGGGAGAAATCGGTTAATACGGTTCTTGTAAAAAATTTATATAAAAATACTAGATTTTTTAAATTAAATTTAGAAAATAATTATATTATGTGAGCTAATATATAATTATGAGAAAGAAATGTAATAAAATTTTGTTTGTGACCTCAAAAAACAAGTTAAACATACCATTCACGAAATATTTATTAGAAAATATAAGAACGAAGATGTCAGAATTACTTAACATCTTTACTGATAAGCAGTGAAACAGTGGAAAAGGAATTGTCAATACACGTTATTAATACTTTCTTCTTTTTATTTTAAAATTGGCATGCATTACAAGAGAGAAAGCACTTTTCTTAAATGAGATTGTCTGAATTTGTTCGAATACAGAAATGGTTTTACAAGAAACAAACTAATCAACTACGTTACGTATTCCTAACATCCCTTAGGATTAAAGTTGTAGTAAGTAGCTTTTAACAGCACAGAAGAAACGTAATTTCTCTTATTGATTATTCAATTAATGTACAGTACGCACTTCTTTGAGAATGATAATGTCTTAATATGTTGACTACCAATGAATGTGTGTTATTTTCATCATAAAATATAATTTAAAAAATTATATTGAATATTTAAAAGTGTTGTAAGAATTGCATTTTATAGATATATATTTTCAAAACTTAACAGAAAATTTCATAAAAATAAATTTATAATAAATTAGTGTAAACACAATTTAATAATATTGAGAGTTATAATTAAAAAGTTTATTTTTAAAAATACAACTATTTTATTTTTCACGTTACAAGAGAGAAAGCACTTTTCATAATACTTTTCTTTGAAAATAATTTATAAAAATTTATATTTATTAAATTATTTATTTAGATATACTGTATTTTAAAGATCTTTCAATCTAGAAAGAAAATAAAAAACGTAAATTGAAAAAACACAATCAATAAATTTTCAAATATATTTTTAGAATCTAGGAACTTATTATTTAAAAATTATATAAAAATTTTATTGAAAATTATTCGATAAACTTCGAAGTTATTAATTATTTTATAAACAAATATATTTTATCATGTTACATTAAAACTATTTTTGATCTTAAAACGTTGAATTTGCGATAATTAATTAAAAAAACTTTCTAAAGAATAAAATGGTAAAAAAATATTCAAAAAAAAGTCTTTTAGAGTTTAAATTGTTTGTTAAAATTACAATAAAAACACTCCAGTTGAGAAAATTTAACAATTTACTTAATAAATAATTCGTTAAATGAGTTTGATAAAGTTTCATTTAAATATAACCCATTTATTCTCACATTGAAGTAAATAAATTACACTTTCTTTCCATTAAGTCTAAAATACTCCATTTATTACAACTGGAGAACATCCAATTTATCTCTTCCAGATTGGTTTGAATAAATTTGTTGGAGGATATTTTACTTCTTCGTTAGAGAAACTTTAAGGATTATTTTAAGGTTTCTAAGATGTGAAATTAATTTATTAACGATTGTAACAATCGTTAATAAATTAATTTCACATCTTACAAACGTTAGGCCTTTACATTCCAATTGAGTATACACAGGGACAGAATTACAACTAATCTATGTAAGCTGTAGCTAAAAGGCGCGAGTTCCAAGGGGGCCTAAAAAATTTCTACCAAAAAAAATTGAAGTCAAATTTTGTAATAATTTTTATTTTACAATCCAACAAAATATACTTTACTTTTTATTTTGTGTAGTATTTAATTGTATTTATATTAAATTTCTAATGATTTATTTCTTTTAATATAAAATTCATCTGAGTTTTGTAGGTAGCTTTGACGGTGGATTTAAAAGTGGATACAATATAGTTTTTCATTTATAGTAACTAGTGATGTTTAATACAGTATGTATATGAACATATTGGCTAAATATCTGCATTTTTACGTAGAAATTAACGGTCTCTAATCTGCATACAGTCAAGTGTTAAATATAACTTTAGCTTATTTTTTATACCAGTTATAGTTCATTAGTAAGATTTTTTTATGTCTCATTTTTTAAACTTGAAATTTTATTTAAAAACAATAGTTTCGTGTCTAATTTATAATTGTATTTGTAGATTAGTGTGGAGTCAAAGAATTTTAAAGAGGATTGGTCAGAAGCCTCACACAGAGTTAAACTTAGGGCCTCGATATGCCTAAATCTGGCCCTGAGTATACTGTGTATTATATATATTTATTTATGATTATTATTTATTAATACGAATTTATACATATCTATTTATATTAGTTATATACGAAATTATAATTTAATATGCATACGTTAAATAATTACTTAAATTTACATATTATTCATTAAGCAATTGTACAAATGCTTATTTAAACATGTTATAAAACTAAGATTGTTAAAATAATATAATCTACGAAAAATATGCGTTAAACTATGCGAAGGTTTCTGTTTATTTTCTAATGTCAGAATGGAATTTGTTAAAGAATTATATCAAACATCTGTTTCCTGTAGTCGGAAAAACTTGAGAAAAATTCATATTTAAATAGTAAAATATTTAAAATAAGAAATGATGCTTACTTTGATATTTTCCATTTCTCATTTTTTTCCATAATTGCTTCTCCATCTGTAAAAGATCCTCCTTCTTCCAGTACTTTTGTTAGAGCTTTGTCAAATATTATAACGGCATCATAAGCCATTCCTGCATTCGGAGAAATGGAATTTAAGAAAAAAAAACAATTATTTTAAATATAATTTTATTTTATTCGCGCTTCCATTTATTTATTCGTAGCTTAAATAAGTAAATAAATAAGTTTTTATATTAATATAATTGCGAATTATTTATGTATTATTCGAAGTTATGCACTTTAATCTATTTATGCATTTATGTAATGAAAGTAACATTATAATTATTTTAAAAATAAAATAAAATAAAGCTTTTATTTTGTTATAGAAAAGTTTATATATATTGATTCTACTGAAATACCTAGTAAATGAAGAAAGTCTCGTAAAGTTTCTAAAATCATTTAATTATCATACATATAGAATGTGTCAACATTTTATATTCTTGTTTAAACGTAGAATGATCTCAAAAGGATTAAAATATATCTTATGAAAAATTTATGGTTAATATTTTGATCAAATAATATTAAAAATGTGCATACATAAAATATTTTATGCATTTGACACTAATAGAAGCAAAGAACCAAGTTGTTTTCGATCTTCATCCGGTTGGTTTCAATCTGAATAATTATTCAGAGCTATTAAAAGTCTTTAAAAATCAGGATTTAAGAATAAACGCAATTTAATTTAAACAATTTAAATTTATTGTTACAGGTCTCAACATTTAAAATAAATAGTCAATTTTAATATATTGATAATGGAAAACATAATGACACGTTTCATTAAGTTACAAAATTAATAATTTGAATAAATTGAATTTGTAGGCAAAGTAAATATATGTTTTTTCTTGTAGTTTCTGATAGAAATTTATCAGAAACTACAAGAAAAAAATTAAAGATAAAATTTATCTTTTATTTGGTTTATAAAACTTTTTCCTGCAGCCAAAGTATGTATTTTTTTTCCTAATAATTTCTTTATTCCAGGGGTGTCCAACCCGCGGCCCAAAGCAAGTTCCAATGCGGCCCAATAAACCATGTAAACAAAACCAACAAATGTTTTAATTTTTTTATTATTTATTTATTTCAACGGTGTAAACTCAAAAAAGAAGTTCCATGAAGCCGTAAACCTTTATTTATATTTTATTTTTGAGCGGAAAGGAAACATTTCCAAATACTTGGAGATGTGTGAATGAGGAAGGATTACTAAACAAAGCTGGAGTTACGACTCAAAGGATTATAGACACAAATTTGGGAAAAGGAGGGAAAGGTGAGAAAGGACAAAAGATAAAAAGTAATGAGAAAGGGTAAATAGATTTTCTGTTATACAAATATTGACCCTTAATTTTCCAATTTTTCTCACTTCTTTATCTTTTGTCCTTTCTCTCTTTCCCCCTCATTTGGGTCTATAATCCTTTGAATCACAACTCCAGCCTTATTTAGTATTTCTTCCAACGTTGCACGATTTGGTTACATTGCGCCAAATGTGGCTACTTTTTTTTTGTTTGACGTAAAAAATATCATTTGGCGCTTTGGTTACTTTTTGGGCTAAATATTATTTATAAATATATTACTTGAATAAAAATGCACTTTAAAGTGGTGTTTCGTCGCTTTTTATTAGAGACCCAAATAAAACAAATATTTGTGTTTTCCAAATAAATTTTCGTTTGTCTCTGTTATAATAAATGAATTTAGCCTATATATTTCTAAGTAAAAATTGAAAGTGTCTGTAAAAGTAATTTTTTAAAATATCCTTTTTTATGATAAAGTTTTAATATTTATTATTATAATCTAGACATGTCAATCCTTAAATATACTTGTATATTGGGCCACAAGTATATATTATATAAACTTGTGGCCCAAAATTCCTTGACTTCTTCCAATGTGGCCCACAGAAACAAAAAGGTTGGACACCCCTGCTTTATTCAAAGATATAGAAATATCCAAATAAGCATATTTATCAGAGCAACAATTACATAAACTAAAAAATTAAATTACTTTTAATATTATCAATTTTTGTTTTTAGATAAAATATTTTTCTGTAGTTGTTGAAATTGTTTTGAACTTCAATTTTTTGTTTACATCGCAAAACATCTTTATTTCGACTGCTGTTATTATTAAATATTGTTATTGCTTTAACAATTTCATTAAAAATTTATACTGAAAATGATTATAAACGATGATATATTTTAAAATCAAGTCTGGATGGAAGAAAGGTAGCAAAGGTTGGCAAAGTTCGGAAATGGTGGAGTTCTCGAAATTTAGTTCTCTACGTAAAAAACTTAATAAAATAATATAAAGTTTATTTTGATAAATGTTTAAACATATGTTTTTATTTCCTTTATTAAATTTATATATGTATTTTTATGGCTTTTAGAAATATTTTAGGTTTTTGCATTACTGACCGGCTTAATCTGATCTCAGTTCTTCCAGTTGAAAAATATGTTTCAAATATTTCAGTTGAGTTTATAGAAGAAAATTCTTGAGTTTTATTTAATTTGAATAAAAATGTATATAATTCCGCATTAAAAAATACAAATCTAAGAAAATTTTATATATAGTCTATTTGACGTGAGATTATAAGATAAATTAGAAAATTAATTTGATTTGAAAGATATGTAATTTGATGTTATTAAATAACCTAGTTCAAGTAAAAATATAATTTTTTAATTTTCTGTATAAAAATTTAAGATAATTTTTCTAAAAAATGGTAACGATATAGCCTATTCTAAGTGCAATATTATTTTAAAATTTGATGTATCTTTGTCATTACATAAAAGTTTATTTTAATGTATAAAGTGTATTTTTCATGCATTTGATATGTATGATGTAAGTAGATATCTGCCTTGCGATTAGTTTATAAATGTGTGAAATATTCTATTTAAATATCTCGTGTTTTATTAGTCATTTCATTTGTTTATATATGCTTGAAAATTAATTTCCAAAAACAGATCTTGCATTTATGGCACTGGGCCTAGAAAATGTTTGAATTCGATATACGACGGCTCTCTTCACGAGTATATTTTATTCATTATATATCAATGTAATGTTATTTTGACTATATATGTAGTGACGTGAATATATCCACTTTTAACATTATCATAGAACAAGTTTCTGTTTTGTTTCAATTAAGACAAAAATTAGAAATGATCCATTCAAGTCTTGAATGTCTTTAATACAATATTTAATCGTTGAATTTCATTATTATTATACTATAATTTTGTATAAGTTTTACTTATTCGTTAATGCCATATTTTTTCGGAAATATATCTTTTAGAAATTTATTATGGTAATAAATATGCCAAATTAACTTTAACAATCGCGATAAATGCGATTTTAAAATGATTAATGTAACTAAACAAATGACAAAATCATAACTTTGTGATATAAACTTAGAATTTTTCAATTGACAATATTTTTATGGCCCTCAAATTTATTAATAAGCTGTTGATTAATTTAGTGCTCTCCTGAGTATATAATAGGCTAAGATTAATATTAATGAGGTAATTAACATAATTACTAACTGTTATCACGAAAACTTCGCAATCTGTAGATTAGTTATGCTTTATATGAATTTTTTACATTATTTCCTATCACTTCTATGAAAGAGATTATTTAAAAAAAGCAATTTTTATTGTGACATCGCCACAATGACGGACTGAAATTTTTAATCATCTTATAATTTAAAAAGCACGTCACTCTCGGTCTAGACCGGAAGTTTATATATAATTAATTGGGGTCGCCCTCCTCTAATTTTTGCATATCTGGTCTAATTTAGTGGTATCTTGCCCCTGTACATTATGTTTTTCCTGATAACAGTCGAGTCATTCTGCTTATCTATTTAAGTCCATTCCCGAAAAAATTTTTAATTGAAATTGCATGATTTCCAATCCAGACCGGAAGTTTGTAATCGGGGTCTTTGGTCTCTAGCTTTTCATATCTGGTCTCGATTTTCATCTGTCTGAGTCTCCGTTCTCTACATTAACGAAGGACAAACATACAGGCATGTGGACGACATTGGGTATATATATTCAATAGATCTGCAATTTAAAATATTGCAGACCTATTAGATTAATTTCTAAATTTTTTTAAACTGTAAATTTATCTTATTGAATTAAAAATACCTATATAAGAACTTCAAAATACATTTATTATGAATTAATATGAAATGAAAGTACATTACGGTATTTTATGTAGTACAATACAGTATACTTTAGATTATCTAGGATCGCATTAACCGTAAAGCCGGATTAGCCGGAATACCAAATATATCTATGGATTAATCATTAAGTCATCACAAATCCCTTTATGGTTCATCCGCTTCTCAAGCTGCTGACTATGAGAGGAAGAAAAATGATATACTTTGCTGAAGTGTCTAGTTTATTATGTGAGATAATTTTACATGTTATTATCCCTGTTTGTTTGAAATATACCTGTTCTATTTACCGGTTATATGACTTCAGATTAACAGGAATTTTTATTAACCAAAATTACCTTTTTTCTATTTATTCAGGATAATCGAAAGTACACTATATTAATGACTATTTTGAATTTATGAATTTTCATTTTAGATGACCGCATCAGAATTTTTTAAAAAGCAAATTCTTTATTTGATTTAATAAAGTTTTCATTACATACACTTAACTTTTATGCGTACTGTACATCCTAAAAGCAGATCTTATAAAGATGTTTATTATTTTTTCCCTGCAATTTTTAAATTACAGAACTATACATTTCCATTGTCGTTGTCTGTCTATTGTCTGTCCTTCGTTAATCTCGACAACAGAGTTATATAGACAAAAATCGAGATCAGATATAGAAAGCTTGGTTTAAATTAAAGTATGATTAAAAATCGCAGTCGATTTTTAATCATACTTTAATTTGTCGATTTTTTGAATTTATTTTTTTCTGTGTAATATTAAAAACATGGGAGCATTTTATTGGATTTTACAACTGTTATAATATAAAAAAATATAAAAATAAAATGAGAAACAATCGCGATTTTGATTGAATAGAATTAAATAACTGAAGTATTAACAAATAAGATTATTTTTTGCATATTTTTTAACATTACATATATTTTTTTTTATTTTTACACATATACATACACATATATTTAAATACTAATGTTAAACTTTTATTATTTCATAATTTAATAAGAAATTATTTACTTTTATCTTTTCAAAAATCAGTTATTAATAAATATCTAAAATATAAAGACAAAAAATATCATTTTTAATAGTTTTGAACATTTTTAAGTAATAAGCTGATATAAATGTTAGAATAAAATAGCATTAAAGAGTTTAATAAAGGATAATGTAAATTAAACTTTTTAAAACAAAAATAAGAAAATAATAATGACCAGAAATGGTACTTTAGTATTTCATTTTGCATTTAGTTCTCACATATTTAAGAACTAGAAAAGTGCAAGATGAAATAACGTGTTAAAAATCCTTATTAAATATTTGATGTATGCTTATGTTTAAAAAAGTACTAAGATATTAAAAGAAAAATCTACCAATAAACGTGAATAACTTTCAGAGGTAACTGATGTCTTGGATAATGATTGGCTACACTTGTAGGATAAAAATCTACTTTAAAGAATAAGATATTTAATATCTCTGGTTACGTATCAAACCCAGAAAAAGAACGAAAATATAAAAGATTTATCAAAGTATTCGTTTTTCCTTGTGATATTTGATATTTTATACCAATATTTATTTAATATTATATTAGAACTTATGCACAAGCGAAACACAAAACAGTTAATGCCTCAAGTTCAGAAATTAAAATATCTAGTTTTAGAGAGCAAATTGTGTTTAATAAAGTAATACCTACAATTCACGAAAAAAATTATCCTTTGTTGTTTAATATTTGAAAATCCACTAAAAAACAAAAGAATACTTTTATAAAAGTACGAAGAAATATTGACACAGACTTACAATATCTTATAATGTATTGATAAATATAAATTTTTGCTAGAATCTTACAAATTCCACTTGTCAATTTATACTTGTCAGTTGAAAATTCAATTTGTCTACTTAAATATGAAAAAATTCCATAAATATGACGAAATTTTATTGACTATCGTCTGATAAAAACTTATCATTTATTTTATTTAGAATTTATTTTGATAAGAAAAAAAATGATTTTTGGGATGATGTTTTTAAAATAATTAAATTTAGGCATACAAAACAAGTCATTTTGTAATTTTTCGTCCAAAAACTCCATTTAAGTGATTATAAAAGTGACTGGTCATATCCGGCATACATTACTAATTTTAGCTTCTTATTAAAATTTATTAGTTTAATAATAACTTCATTCTTATGTCAATTTAAGTTAATAATGGCGTTTTCTCACCCAGCAACTTGAAAACTTTTAATTTCATATATGTGAGAATCTCAGTGCAATATTTACTGTTTGAGCCGTAAAATTTATCAAATTTCACTTTTTATAAAATTTAGGTAGTTTTTCATAAAATCCTAAAATTAAAACTTTTAAAGATTAAATTAAATTGAAATAAATATTCACAAAATTGTACTGTTCTTAAGCTGTAAAGTAAGGTAAGTATTGAAATTAAAATTAAGGAAGTATTGAAAGAGGAGGAGGAGGAGAAGCAGAAGAAAATACAGCTTTTTTGGCGATTTTTTCACTTTTCAATTGCTTATATTTCAGCAACCGCATTACAGAAAATTTTTAAATTTCGCATACTACTCTAGAAAACAATTTTCTTTCGAACGAGATATTCGGAATTACTTCAGGTGTTTGAGGGACGGAGAAATAGACTTTCGAAAATAGGCAACTCTGATTCCTATATATACAGTCAGTCAGTGACGTTTTTACTTGGCGGAAAGTCACTGCCATGACTTCTGATATAAATAAAAAGATTCTACAAGTATAATTATTGTTTCATTTTATATATAAACATCCTGTTAAACTCTTATTTATTTATTGTCTTTTAATTTAAATGCTTATAATTATTTATGAATATAATATTTATAGCTATGAATTGACTTCTAAATTATAACAAAGGCTAGTACTGTACATCTAGACACTGAAGTACACATAAATATATGTAAAAATTATGTAAAATGATAAGTTGTAACACGAGTTACAACTTTTGTAATTTTTGTTTTAAGAATAATAATCGTTAGGCACTAAAAATCATATAAATAGTCATATTTGTCCTGCTCATCATAAAATGCGACATAAAGTGAAATAAAATTCATTCCAATTTCTATTGGAGTTCCATTTCAAGTAACTCTCAGTTTAAATATAAATATTTAATATTTTAACTCAAATATTATTTATAAAACAAAGAAAAATCGTCGTTTTTTTATAATCATTGTTCTTTTCTATAACATAGACGTTTCAGGCTGTACGTGAATCATTGCAGATTGAAAAACACATTGCTTTTAAATTTTTTTCTTTAAACATTTCTAAAAGAATGTTTCTTATAAGTATAAAAACTAATAAAGTAAAAATTGAAGTAATCTTTTCTTTTCTGTTTTTATTAATTTCAAAGATCAAGGAAAATATCAAATTGCAATAAAAATATCATCTTCAAATATAAAACCTAACATGGCTTTCAGCGTAAGTAACAAATGTCATGATTCAATTTGGTCTGCAGAAACAGAATCAAAGGTTTGTCAAATCAATTTCGTGAACTATTGTGTCTGCTGAACCAATCGAATTCTTCTAAAATCTAATTTCGAAAAAATATATATGTAACAGCGCTATTCTTTGGATGTATTTCTTCCTTAATAAAAATTAACTATAAATATAATTAATAGATTCGATTTATATTCTTTATATTTTATTTCTGTACATTTATTAAATTTTTATCTTCATCAATTTTTTTATATTTAATCAATTATTTTATTATTGAATACTAAAGTGATTAAATAATTCGCAAAATTAACGTTTAAAATCGCTATTTTCAAATACGTGTAAAATATTCCAATAACAAAATTCATAATAGATTTTATGATAAACTTTATTTTTTTTTTAAATTTACATTATTTGGCATTAAAGCAATTTCTAATTTTATTTTTATAGAATACAGCGATGTAAAGTTTTCTAGATAAAAGTTTTATATATAAGTTATTTATTTATAAAATTTTTAAAAAATCTGAATATTTTAGAAAACAGTATTTTTAATACACTGAATAATGTGTCCAATAGTCAGTGAAAGTTTTATAAATCAATGGAGTTTAGAGCAATGAAGAGCTTAAAATACAAACAACTATAGTATGTGGAAGTTATGTCTTCATTTCATTGTTGTTTTTACTCCAAAGAGACTATTAAAAAATATGGCAAGTTAAATTTTATGCACAATTTATAAAAATAGAATTTTTCGACGATGGTAATATTCAAAAATATATATTTCTTTGATAACTATGATATATTTGATAACTTTCAGCTATTGAATTATACATATGAATTATTCAAATGTCACTGTTTTGAATAATTAATGAATAAAATATACAAATTTCTACTTTTTACAGAAATTTGGAAAATTGTAATATATGTATAAATTTTATGAGTTATTTGAATATTAATATTTTAGTCGATTGTGAGTTGTATAAATGAGATATCATCCATATAAAAGTAACATAATATACTAAGTGAGTAAATTTATTCAATATACTCGAATAAAAGTTTTTCGATGAAATAAATTCGTGTTTATAACAATAGACCAAATAACGATTTCAATTATAAATTTTTATTTTTAAATATAATTTACATATAAAAATAATCAAAATTCTATATACTGTACTAAGTAGCCTTTATACAAAATAATATAATAATTTAAATTTTATATTAGGTGTCAACATACCGGGATTTCTTTACGTAATTATAGTATTTATTACATATTCTTTATTAATTTTAATTCAATGTTTCATTTTATTAAAGCACAATTTTGTTTAAAATATATCTTTGTGCTCGATTATTGAAAATTCCTTCTGCAGAGATGGAATAAAATGGCAATTTTTTGCCATCTTATTCCAATGTAAACTTTATTTCCATCTTTAGATGATCATTCTTGACCAATCCAGAATACTGATTGCCATTAACTAACTTCTAGGATAATTAATCATCCAAAAATCTTTAATTACGCTTGAATTATCCATCTACCTTTCTCATGATTCATATCGTAAAATCAGATTACGATATGAATTACTAAAATCTTAACATACAGAGGGGCATGAAAGACATAGAAATGTTGAATTTAAAAGCAGAAATAAAAGAAAACTATAAAATAATTTGCATATATATATGTTCAACGATTATATAGGGAATCTAAAAAATGTAAGGTATATATATTTCGATAATTCCAAATTCAGACAGTCATATTATTCGAGAAGGAAGCTTGCAATACTTAACAGTTAAGCAACAAAATGCCATGCATGTATTGTATAATACAGTATATTACATTAATAAAAATCAATAAATAATCGGAAAATTTGAATGATACCCATATTTCAAAATTTATATAAATTATGATTTTACGCAAATTTATTATAATCTGTTATGATAAAACACAGCTGATATTTTTTTTCAGAAATCTCTTTAAAAAAAAGTGAATTATTCATCAGTTATAGAAGTTTGTGTGTATATTTTTTCAGACATAGGACATAATGTTTATAATATTATGTGTATTGATAATAAATCAATACTGATATTTCATAGGAAAGAATTGATATTTTAAGTTTATGAAAGTTCTTTTATTTTAACAAATATTTTGTATATTTAAAATTTAGCTAATATTAAATTAAAGAATTAAAGTTATTCTAGATCTATAAAATACTTTATTTCAAAATTATGTATTTAAATAATACAGAAGTGCGATCTGTAAACATTTACTCTGAAAAATCTTCTTACACCGTCTGCTTCCGTATATATTGTTTCTATACTGTAATGTATTTTGTTTACATACGAATTAAAATAAGTAAATAAATTATTAATCTATCAAATTACTTACAGCTCATATCTTGAGTATTTGTCAATTATAGAGATAGAATTAATTAAATATATTAATTAAATTTGATTTATTTGAATATCGTTATATATCTTTTACGTCATTTAAATTAAAGACGTTTCCTGTACAATATAATTACGCAACTCTTTCAAAGTTTGTTAGAGCAAAATGACTATCCATTTTGAATAGAAATTATTTAAATTTCTATACACATCACCTCAATCAAGTCACCACTAACCTTTAATTATACATTATTATGATTGATGTCTCCACACTTTACTACAACGTACGGACAATAAATATAATTGCTTTTAATTAAAAGAATCGTGTGCAATTGTAAACATTTGCACAGTAAAATTTATAAACATTGAAATATTCAAAATACAAATAAACAAATTATTCCATTATTCGGCTGGCTTGACAGCTATAAACTTTTTGTTTATTTGTAAATACAGATCTTCGTTAGATTCAATGAAATAATTATCAGCTAAGATAAGAATTTTTATCGGTAGTAATAATAGAAATCATTTTTCACCTTTATTTTTTCTAATTTTAAACATACCGTTTTAAATTCTTCCGTACAGTTTATAAGATTCGCCAGCAATTTTTCTTTCAAAATTGGAAAATCTAAAATGATGATCGATCTTCCAGTTCTAAATGAAAAAACTTAACTGCGGGAAATTTTACTTATAGCAAGAAAACGTAAAGTTAACACAAAACAAGCATTAGGTGATATATCCTTTATCTTATTTTTTGTTGTATCTATCCTCGACGATCATAAATACTCTGTCAAACGCATTCAAGCAGTTTATACGACCTATCATATAAATGTTTTTTTCGTGTAATATTTGTATTTCTGCTGTTTGAAAAATGTTGAGTATTCATATTTTATCTTTATTACATGCCCTTATTGTAATATGAGTAAAATTGTTCATCTGAATGTAACCGCAGAAAAATAGCCATAGTCAAAACGATGATTAGCTTTCAATTGTTTAATTTTTTAATTATTTGCTGTAATTTTTATGTTCAGAATGATTTTCAGATAGAAAATTGTTGCCAAAATATTTTAACGAAAAATTCCCAACATATTCGTAGTTTAAAACATACAAAAATGCTTTTATAATAACAAGATTGAAACTCGTGACATTTTTATCTCGATGTGTATTTGAATCAAAATTAGCTATATTAACGTTTATCTGATTTATTTTCGAATATGTTCTATAAGGCATGAGATTGCTGCCTCCAAAATACAATAAAACAATATTCCTTAATAAAATTACGCATTAAAATATATATCAAAGTGTAAAATACATAAAGAAGTAATACAAATTTGAAATTTACATAAAGTAAAATTTTGTATAACTTAAAGTAAATAAACATTTTAAAAATGCATACAGACAGTACAATAGCAGAAATCTTTAGACGAAATGCAGAAAGGAGGGTGATACAAATGCGCCCTGCTGCAAAATTTTTAATCGTATTTGCAATCTATTTAATTTAAAATATATTCTCTCCACCTCAAATTATTAGTGGCTTGCTTCTGTAATTATGCTTTTCCTTTAACAAGTAGAGTCGTGCCGGTCATCTATCTAATACTTTTCAAGGGAAATTTTGAAATGAAATAACATGACTGCAAATTTTCTTGTAGAGTTAATCTGGGTCTTCTGCTTCAAAGGTTTCCATATCCGGTCTCATTTTTTACCTGTCTAACGCCTTTCTCGACATTAAGGAAGGACAGCCCGACAGACGACAGTGAAAATTTATAGGTCTACAACTTTTCTAAATCGCAGCCCAATAACTGTAAATAAATTTGTACGCAAAGTAATTTGACAAGAAAAAATATAAAAATATTGCAAATAATTGTATTAAAATCAAAGACAAGATAAGTGACAAAAAGGTAATTTAAAAAGGATAAAAAATAAAATAATAATAAGATTAACGCAACAAAAACAGAAAAGTTTACTATGGTTTTTAAAAAACTGAAAGTTTCGGAATAAAAAGCGAAGGAATATAACGTAATGGTATGAAATCCTCTTAATATCTCTATTAGGAGAACAAACGATTTGATGTTAATATACTATTTGTTTTAATTTGTATAAAAGTAAAGTCTGACACACAACCGATTCCCACTCTCCAAAGAATTATGAAATCCGAGAGACGAAAGAGAAGTAATGCTTACATTGAATACTTGCGTTTCTGAGTAATTTATACAAAAAGAAAAATTTTATAGATTCACAAGAAAATTCTTTTTAAGATATTGAAAAAATATCAAACAAGCAGAATAAAGGTGCTTGGAATTAGAAAGTTTGTAACATATCTACGTATAATAATAATAACTTAAATTTGCTGTAACTTAATTTACGAAACGAATGATTTATAAAATAAAATTATCAAAAAACATTTTATTATCATCTTAACTAATTTATTGATTTAAAAAAATTTTTTGATTTATAAATCATAAATTTATAAACAAAATTTATTCATGAATAACATAAATTTGACTTGTTTGTCTTGTTTATAATCAGATTTCGAGAATGTTCAGAGATTTGTAATTGGATTTCAAGAAATACATATTAAAGTTATTATATTCTATATTTTATATTACGAAAATTAATCCAATTAGTCTTCACAATGTTTAATTTATTTTGTGCATAGTTTGAACTTTATAATTTACTTAAAACTTTTTGTTCTAACAGATTTTAAACTAATTACATATTTTATAATCATGTTTAGGAATAATTTTCCTTATTATTATATCATAATTTTTAATTATAGACGAGGCTAAAAATTGGGCGAATAATACCCACGAGTACTGGAATTCTAGAAAGTATTCCAAAAAGTATGCTACAAATATGTAGTATTCAAATTTAATAATTTGGAAGCGCATTCGGTTAATTGAGATCAATATTTTGCTATATTTTATGTATTTTATATAAATTTCTTCTATAAACAATAGGGTCGTGTTTTACGATGGGAATGATATAAATGGATTCGTGTTTTCGCAGATAGTTAGACCTGAATTTACTGTTCTGTACAATACAAGGGTAAATCTGACTTTTAATGAACACGCTATTTTTATAATAAAATTCATTTCGGAACAAAAGTAATAAAGCAAAAATTATAAATAATTTAAGCAGCCTATCTATTGCATAACTTTTTAAGTCAAAAACGTTCTGTAGTTCTTATTTAATCATTTAAAGATTTCTTAGATAAAATATAATTAACTGCATATAACATATGGCTGCGTAATACTGATTCATATCATAATTTAATTTTCCAGTTTATAAGTTAGAATAAAATTATCTAACTTTACAACTACTTCTTTTCAAAAGAAGCATGAAACTAGCTTTAAGCTGACATTAAAATTTCAGACATTTTATTCAATCAGCTGAAATCCCTTGTCGCCTGTGAATGCTCGTTTAAAAATATTGTTTACAGTTTTCTGAAGAAGTTATTTTATTATGGAAATGTATTCCTGTCCTATTTTTTAAACTATTTGTTTATCTGTGTGCCTAATACTTACGTCCAAAATTTGCATATCAAACTAATGATTTGTTTATATATTTATACACTATCACGTGTCATGACTGATCTCATCAAACAAATTTGTTCAGCATGCAAATATTTCTATAATGCTGTTTATAAATTTTATACTATAACAGATTCAAAATGATATAATTTTAATTGAATAGTTATTCAATTAAAAATTATATAAAATTAAATTATAATTGTTCTTTAACTAACTCAATTTAAAATTTTATTTGATGTTTAAAAGTGCAAATTATATTTTCCTAAATCCTATTCTGTAAATATGTATAATTATTTCTACAGCCTAGACGTTTTTAATTACATTTTTAAAAGTTTTACACGTTTAAATAAGCATTAAATACTATATTTGAATTAATTTTTTATCAATATTATAAAAAGTAAATTAAAAAACAATTAAAGTAAAAATTAAATGATTTTCTGATTGATTGAACGATAATTATATTATCTAGCTGATAAAATGAAAGATAAAGCAATTAAACTAATATTTTATGTGTATTCATTTTATATTTGAATAACAATTATTTTAAATTATAATACATATAAATATTTTAAACTTGTAAAAAATCAGGATGAATTCTTTAGTGCGCATTATATACAGGCAATGTAAATAAAATCTCGTATAAAATAAGAATAACTATAGAATATTTTACTTGAAATAAAATATCTTCAAAAGCAATAAGAATTATTTTTTTTAAATTCATTAAATTCGAAAATATTCAATTACTATTAAACTTAAAAACACATTGTTTACAATAATACAGCAAGCCATAAATAATTTTTCAGAAAAAATTTGAAATTACAAAAATAAAGTGCTTTGCTTACGAAAAAATAAATAATAATGTTAGAGTTCTTAATAAATTTTATTCTTTCAAACAAAATTCTATATAAATTTGATTTTTGTTTTTTTTATATTACTCTTTAAAATCTTTTATGTATTAAGTTCATTTCTTAATTAAGCTTTCTCTTGAAATTAGTATAAATTAAACTTTCGTCAGTTAATTCCAATGTGTGTTTATGTGTTTGTTTGTTGTGTGTGTGTATTTGTTTACGTTTTGTCAACTTTTCAACATAACAATATATTCATAACATATATATCAGGTAAACAGTAAGACTATTGGTAACAAATGAAAAAGTTAAACAAAAATAAATATCGTAAGAATATTTTTCAAACATTTCGATGGAAAATAACTCCAAAAAGTCGAGCCTGTTATGAATGTTCTTCGAAAATCAAAGCAACTGATTTTTACAATGGAAATTATATTTCCATTATAAAAATAAATATAAATATAAATGGAAATATACTTTCCATTGTAAAAATCGAATCTATTCTAAAAATCATTTCTTCACTATTTATAAAATTGAAGAAAAATTTTCTTATAAATTTTTCATAAATGCCCCAAATTACGAAGCAATATCGACTTTAGATTCAATAAATCATAATAGCATCTTCGAAATTTTATTTGATAAAAGTTTTCTTTGACTAGAAATTGGTTCAATATTACAGCCTCAGACAGAAAATAGAATTTTTTAATTTTTATAAAGAAAGCTTGCATCAAAGAATCATTCAAACACTTTACAAATGAATACATTTGAATGATAATAGTTAGGCGGATTACTTTTACACAATGTGATTTATTAATTATATTTTTATTTGTATCTTGTAAATTTACTGTAGTCATATTTTTATTAAAAAAGACAAAAACATGTTAATAGTGAAATATTTATGCTCAAAACAAGCATTTTCAGTTCTCTTGACGTTTGTTTTAAGCATAAATATTTTATTTATTTTTATTATTCTGTGATTTTCAGATATTTTGTTTGGTTTCAATAGCAATGGTAATACTGATTATGGTTATCTCGTGGTTTCGCAATAAATCGTATTGTTGCCATGGATTCTCTAGAGAATTGTGAGCTACTGAATATGAAACAGTAAATTGTCATTCACTAAGGGATTGTACACCATATTCTAAGATAATGTCACGATTTTCAATTCTGCAAAATGGAATCTTTGAATACAATCTGTTGGGAAATGTTAGCTTTTCAATCAATGTCACGATGTAGATCTACATATAAGATAAAATGACATAAATATCGATTTTTCCTTAAATATTTTATAAATAATTAGTTTATGTTGTTCATTAAGGATCTCGAGTCATCAATCTTAATTGCCACATGCATTTTTCCTAATTCGTATAAAACATAAAAGCATTTTAGGCTTTGTAAAGTTTAGCGTTTAATTAAGATCAGGAAACTGATTAAATAATGATTAAGTCTATACAAAAATCCCTATTTAGAATTGCATAGGGAGAATTCAAAGTCACAGTTCATAGCCAAAAAATAAGCAATTTCATATATTTAAGTGCAATTTCATATACTTTGTCAAATAACAGCATGAGATGAAAATAATTTAAAAAATACAAAACAATTATTAATTTAATTTTTAATATTTAGCAAAATATTGATAATTTTCTACATAAAATTTGGAATACATAAGCATTTTTATGTGTATTTTTATTTATTTTTCACTACTTCTATCACATTATCCGTGCTAATCTGGATAATTATATAGCAAAAAATAAGATGTAATTGTAGAAAATAAAGAAAATTTGATGTTTACTTTTGTTTTAAATAATTTTTAAATTGGAATAAATAAATATAGCTACTATTGACGCTTTATTGATATAATAATGATAACGTGAAGTGGATTTAAGGACTCAGAGCTGGCAAGTGAATATGAAGACGGATGATGTTAAAAATTATCTTCTTTGTTAATATGAAAATTAGCAAACTATTAATAAGGCTAGATTGCAGATCATCATAAACCTACCATAAGGGAATAGTTCAAAAGATGAAGAAAGCGGGTATCGATTTATTGGCAACGACTGGCATCAACTTAATTAAGTTAATCACTTTTTATATTAAAATTTATAGCAAAATACGTTATTTTAATTTATGAGGTAATAATTTGAAGCCGATGGAAAAGAAAAATCTTGTAACTTTCTTACAAAAGATATAAATTACACTTCGCAAAATATGCTACAATAAATAAGAAAAAGAATTTAATCCATTAATTTTAACCTTTAAATATATTTTAAATTTAAAATTTTTATCAGATTATTTTATAATTCATTGAAAAATCCGTGTTATCTATATTCTGCAATGACTAAACGCATATAAAAAGTAAAATAAAAAGAAGATACGTGTCTACGAAAAGAACGTTGTTATTCTACATAATGGATTTATTATTTAAAACCACGATTATACAATACAGATATTTAATTAGATATATAAAAGAAAGAAGAAATAATTAAGGAAGTAAATCATTTCGGTACTAAAAACTTAAAATGGCAATAATGATGATATTGCTGTTTTACTTCAGGGCGTAATTGAGTCAAAACAAACAAAGAGTCATGAATTAATTCTTACATGAAAAGAAATAAGGAGGCGTACAAAAATATAACAAATAGATATTTAATATTGATGAATTTCCATTAATTTTCTTTCAAAACATAAGTCTCTTAAACAAAAGAAAAAAAACATTAAAATGGNAGACAAAAACATGTTAATAGTGAAATATTTATGCTCAAAACAAGCATTTTCAGTTCTCTTGACGTTTGTTTTAAGCATAAATATTTTATTTATTTTTATTATTCTGTGATTTTCAGATATTTTGTTTGGTTTCAATAGCAATGGTAATACTGATTATGGTTATCTCGTGGTTTCGCAATAAATCGTATTGTTGCCATGGATTCTCTAGAGAATTGTGAGCTACTGAATATGAAACAGTAAATTGTCATTCACTAAGGGATTGTACACCATATTCTAAGATAATGTCACGATTTTCAATTCTGCAAAATGGAATCTTTGAATACAATCTGTTGGGAAATGTTAGCTTTTCAATCAATGTCACGATGTAGATCTACATATAAGATAAAATGACATAAATATCGATTTTTCCTTAAATATTTTATAAATAATTAGTTTATGTTGTTCATTAAGGATCTCGAGTCATCAATCTTAATTGCCACATGCATTTTTCCTAATTCGTATAAAACATAAAAGCATTTTAGGCTTTGTAAAGTTTAGCGTTTAATTAAGATCAGGAAACTGATTAAATAATGATTAAGTCTATACAAAAATCCCTATTTAGAATTGCATAGGGAGAATTCAAAGTCACAGTTCATAGCCAAAAAATAAGCAATTTCATATATTTAAGTGCAATTTCATATACTTTGTCAAATAACAGCATGAGATGAAAATAATTTAAAAAATACAAAACAATTATTAATTTAATTTTTAATATTTAGCAAAATATTGATAATTTTCTACATAAAATTTGGAATACATAAGCATTTTTATGTGTATTTTTATTTATTTTTCACTACTTCTATCACATTATCCGTGCTAATCTGGATAATTATATAGCAAAAAATAAGATGTAATTGTAGAAAATAAAGAAAATTTGATGTTTACTTTTGTTTTAAATAATTTTTAAATTGGAATAAATAAATATAGCTACTATTGACGCTTTATTGATATAATAATGATAACGTGAAGTGGATTTAAGGACTCAGAGCTGGCAAGTGAATATGAAGACGGATGATGTTAAAAATTATCTTCTTTGTTAATATGAAAATTAGCAAACTATTAATAAGGCTAGATTGCAGATCATCATAAACCTACCATAAGGGAATAGTTCAAAAGACTAAGAAAGCGGGTATCGATTTATTGGCAACGACTGGCATCAACTTAATTAAGTTAATCACTTTTTATATTAAAATTTATAGCAAAATACGTTATTTTAATTTATGAGGTAATAATTTGAAGCCGATGGAAAAGAAAAATCTTGTAACTTTCTTACAAAAGATATAAATTACACTTCGCAAAATATGCTACAATAAATAAGAAAAAGAATTTAATCCATTAATTTTAACCTTTAAATATATTTTAAATTTAAAATTTTTATCAGATTATTTTATAATTTATTGAAAAATCCGTGTTATCTATATTCTGCAATGACTAAACGCATATAAAAAGTAAAATAAAAAGAAGATACTTGTCTACGAAAAGAACGTTGTTATTCTACATAATGGATTTATTATTTAAAACCACGATTATACAATACAGATATTTAATTAGATATATAAAAGAAAGAAGAAATAATTAAGGAAGTAAATCATTTCGGTACTAAAAACTTAAAATGGCAATAATGATGATATTGCTGTTTTACTTCAGGGCGTAATTGAGTCAAAACAAACAAAGAGTCATGAATTAATTCTTACATGAAAAGAAATAAGGAGGCGTACAAAAATATAACAAATAGATATTTAATATTGATGAATTTCCATTAATTTTCTTTCAAAACATAAGTCTCTTAAACAAAAGAAAAAAAACATTAAAATTGTAAAGAATAAATACAAAGACTGGAAATTCATCACGCTATATAAACAATTTTATATTTTTAATTCAAAAAAGAGGATGTATTATAAGTTAATTTATAAAATATTCTATGAAAGTAAGTTTCCAACTTCAAATTTTTAAGAGTTTTGATCTATTTGAAATTTTAATGAACGAAATTTTGTCTAAAAGAGATTCGTTCTATTAGAAATTTCTATATTTAAAAAATAAAAAATCTGTCGTAACTCCAAAATTAAAATATATTTGCGAAACTTCAAACATTTCTACACGAAACATTTATTTGAAGAAAGTTTCTGAATTTTTAGTAAAGTAGCACAAGATGTAACTCATTAACAAAAGAACGTGTAAANAAAAGAAATTTAAGTAAATTGTTTAATCTTAAACATAATTCATTTTAATTACAGTTTAATAAATTTATAGCTTTTTTATTGTTCTATAATTTACAACTATTAATGTCTTCAAGCTATTAACTTTGCAACATTAATAAATAGTAATTATAGCTATTAACGTTTTAAAGATAGAAATAAGTTCATTTTCGGTTAATTTTTTAGATAAAAGAAATAATAATAAAAATTGTAACATTGTAATCATGATTTAAAATATTGTTAACGCCTTTAGGGAATTTTCAATACTACAATAACTTGCAACAAAAGAATTTAACGAGTGTCAAGTGAGAAACAATGGCGTTTTATATCCAGCGCAACATGAAAGAAAAATAAAACTTTGGAGAGAAATAAATTTAAAGTAAAGAAAAATACATTTCATAACCTAAAAATATATAAAATAATTATTTAAAGATTTAATTTTTTTAAGTTTTCAATAAAAATAATTTATATATGTAAATGTAATAAATAATAATACATTTTTATTTACTTATTTTTAGTAATAATAGTAATAAACAAAACAACACTTCTGAAGTGAAAACTATAAAGCATTGTTATTCATATATTATAAAATCAAAAATAACATGAAAAAAACAGTTAATAGAAGTAATTCTTTAAACGTTATAATTTAATGAAGATATTTAATATCAGCTCTTTAGATATTTATTATTTTTGTTTTTAATATTAAACATCAGAAGCAAAAAACAAACTGAAGTTTATAACATAAGAAAAAATTTTATTAAAATTTTTTCTTCTATCTATAACCATAAATAGATATTTTATTTAATTTTATAACATTTTTATATCTCAAATTTTCTTTATCCAGAAGCAATTTAATCTAATATTTTATGTATAAGAAGAAAATTTCTCCGAAAGAATTAAAAATAATGTGATTCTAAAAAATAAATAAATAAACTGTAAATATAAATTTCTCAAATATAAATACACAAATTGCATTTTATAGTTTAACTACGTAATTTAATTTGAAATTTTTGCAATTATTACATTTATGAAAAATGAGTAAAGTTTTGTTTAACATTGTTTAAAGTCTATTCAATATTCTATTGTGTAATAAACACAATACTTATATTTATGTTTATACTTAATTAAAATTTGATTAAAAGTAACTTAAATAGGACCTAGTTTAAACATCATATTGCATTGAATAGTTTAGAATGAAATAAATGTTTTTTAAATTACGAAACAAAAAGTAGAAACATTTCAAAAAGATATCTTCCTATTGATTTTTAGAGAAATTAATAATAATCTAAAGTAATTAGCCGTAAATTGACCGTAAGATATAGGGGAGATCGGGGCAAGATCGGCATGTTAAGCTTTACTTAAATTTTGTGTAATAAATACTGCAGTAAACTGAAAAAAAAAGCTTTGCATATTGTCTATTGGAATGTTACCTTACTATAGAACTGGTTAAAATCAGTTTGGAAATAAAAATAATTAAAATAATTACAACTTTACAAGAAGAGAGAAATTGACGAAGTTGCCCCGGGTATAGGGGCAAGATCGGCAACTTCTCTCTTTTTGTAAAGTTGTAATTATTTTAATTATTTTTATTAAAGTTGCCCCTGGTATAGGGGCAACAGTAATGGGGCAAGATAGGCACGTATATAAAATTATGTTATTAACAATGTATAAGTTGGAATTCACTATTAAAACAAAGAAATACAAATCCAACACCCATTTAATATTATTACAACGAAATGCAAGTTCAAAGACATATATACATGAATAACAAATGCAAACATGTTTTCATTTATCATCTGTTTGATTTTTATCCTTTGCTTCTAATGTGGCTTTATGTTGCCGATCTTACCCCGCTAGTCATGATTTCGAAACATTAAGTACAACCCTGAGAACAGAATGCCAAGCCACGATCTGGCCACGTGAATAAGTTGAAGTTACATCCTTCTAACAGGAAAAGTAACTTTCGTTATCATGGAATTATAACAAAACCTGCCAATTCAATATAAATGGAAAAAAAATATTATATGGAATTGAACGAAAATGAAAATTTGCTTGATAATTCAACTACGCTTGTTGGAGAACAATAAAAACACTACACTCAACAAGCCACCAATAAAACTCAACTGCCTAACCTATAACCAAAGTCTCCTTTTAATTTGTTTTTTAAAAAAAGCGCTTGACAAACTTGCCCGGCCTGCCGAAGTTGCCCCGATCTCCCCTAGTACTTTTACGCCTTTAAACATAATTATTTACTTATTTTGCATTAAATTGATGATTAATTTTTATAATTAGGCCTATAAATTCTCAATAATCTGCAATGATATAGAAAACGTATAATTTAGTTTAGATTTATTTGCAGATTAATAAAACTTCAAAAATTTTAATATAATATAAATAAAATATGCTAAATAATTTTCTATAGTTAAATATATTACTTATGTTATAATGATACATGGCTATAATAATATTAAAGATTAGATATATCTTCCTTTTTTCCTATAGATTTGTTTTCTTCGTTGTATAAAATATTTTTAATTTCATAAAATAAAAATTAAAAATTTAGATATTTCCTATAGAATATATATTATTTGTTATCAATTTAACTGCAAAAATATAATCAATATTAATACATATTAACAAATTAAAAATAAAATCTTTCTTTAAAAGTTATGGGTATACATGTGTGATAAATTTTATTATCGAATAAAATATTATAATTAATATCATAAGCAGAACACGTGCTATACTATATCTTACAAGAATTTTCAAAACACTTCACAGACTGTTAAGTCAACAACTGAATGATAGGAACTAAACATTGTTTCACCTTGCCACGCAATGTGTCGGTGAAAGTGTTTCAAAACTTACTCTTATTTGTTCTGAATCGTATAAATTGATTTTTTAACACATTTTGTAAACTACAGTTCATAATTGTATAGATATAAAATATATATTCCACTTAATATGGTTCGAATCAAATATTTATAGTATTATTGCTGTATCTTGTTACTGTAGCAGTATTGTGCATTTAATTCGCCTTCACTAATAAACAGAATTATTTAGTATTAGAAGGGGCGTAACCTATCGATTCATTTAAATTTAACCATCAAATAAAAATTTAAAAAATTCGTCCATAACAAAAACATTCAAAATGCATTATTTTTATTAAAATTTGCTTTCAGGAATTCATTCAAATCTTGAATTTATTCGCGACTTCTTGAGTTATTTTCGAACAATTTTCTACATAATTTCGTTACGGTATAAAATAGGGCTAAATGATTTCTTAAAAAATAATTCAGAAAATAAATTAAAAGAATTAAGTCTATAAAAGAAATAATTAAATTAAAATAAATTAATTTTTTACAACAAAATTAATCAATTAACATGTAACAATANATAGTAGTATAGAAAAAGTTATTGCTTGAGCAGGTTGATGGGTGTACAAAGTATAATGTTCTGGTATAATTTACTTAAGAAAAAATTAGCCAATCTTTTCAATAAGCTTAACATAGAAAGGATGGATGATAGTGATGAAATTATTTGAAAGTGGAATTTAAAGGTTTGATTGGCACTTTCATAACTTAAAGGGTATTTACTAGAGGGTACTTCTAGTATAGTTTCAATAAATACACTGTACTTACAGCTCTACTTTATATAGTCTGTGTATTTTATCATATTATTCCTGCTTTTATTATGTGTTAGCATTATTTTAGGTTTGATATGTTATTTGTATTATTAAAAATTTTTGAGTGTTCATAGACTCAAAATATTGAGTCTATGAACACTCAAAAATTTTTCCTGTATAAATTAATGGTAATTGCTTCTTTGCTCTGTGCCATTTCAGTTTGTGAAAGGTTTCATAGGAATGTGTAAAATTTAAAAATTTTCATTAATATTATAATTACACTTAGTGTATAAATATAGAATGTGTCTTTTTCAATCTACATTAATTTTTTATAGTAAAATTTACTGTATATTGATATTGATTTTCAAAGTTAAAAAAAAATGTTTCAAGGTAAAATTATATTTTTTGTTTTGACTTTCCACATTTTAATATTTTAATTTTTTCTAGGCTGCTTTCCATAAGTTGAGATCATCAAATCAGGCTTTCATCTCATTAAAAATGTTTAACATTTTCTAATAGCATTCTTTTTTCAATAATAATCAAAATTATTCAAAAAGTATATTTTAACAAGAAATATATTTTCTTTGAATATTTATACACTTTTTATAACTTATTCATAAGAAATTTTCAAAAAATTATATTTAACAGATATTTTATTAATCCAATATATTTAAGATATCTGTTTACACCAGAATAACAAGCAAACATTGCCCCATCATTGATACTTATCATCTCTTTTGTGATTTGACACTATCTCAAGAACAAAAACCAATTTTCTTGCACTAATCACTTGACAGAAGGTTTGTAATGAAACAAATTTCCAGCAGTGAAGTCAAACTTCAACTTACTTTTTTCAATTTCAACTACTAGTTATTAATTTTTATATATTTATAAAACATTTTTCTATCTTATAGCAGTAGTGTATTTCATATCTTAGTATTTTTCGACATAATAGATAAATTTATTTTTACTATTCAATGACTTGGTAGTATTATATTAAAATTGCTTATAACTATGAGCTACCTCTCTATAAGTTATATAAAAGTATTTGAAAAACTGCTAACTTCTTGCTTTAGAATACATAAATTTATAAGATTTCACAAATAATAGTTATTTTTATTATAATAAATTTAAAGCATAGAACATCAGAAAATTAATATAGACAGTGTTTTACTAATACCATCTAATATCAGTAAACTGAACTGTTTTGTGGAAAATTTTACATTATCTTGATTTGACCATAAACTTAACCAATAAGGAAGATTCTTTCAACAAAAAAAAATTTTTAAAGTAAAGAATGTTGATCATTATAAAGAACATATCAGATGCTAAGATGACATTATCCTAAATAATTAATCATGAAGGTTAAATCTGTAATACATGTAGTCTTTATAATAAGAATAAACTTTAATTTTAATTAATAAATAAAAAACAACTTTTAAATTAAAAATTTTATTATATTTCTTGAATATGTCTAAATTACATTATTTATATATTTACTATAAATTTTAAAATTTTCTTTGTTGATAATTTTCACAATTTTGTTCATCTCAACTGTTTCTTAGTTGTAAATTTGACTACTTTATTAGCATAGTAAGTAATTTTAATAGTTAAATATTCAGTTGTTTTTTCTATGTAATGATGACACAGATAATATAATCTGGTAGGTTTAACAAATTTTTAATTTATGTTGTTGAACTTATGCAAGATAGTACAATTTATTTAAATTTTGTTGTGATAATTTTACTCGTGTAACATATTTTAAAAGAATTGGCACTATGAGTGATATCGTGTTTGATAATAACGCATATAAGTGATGTTTTATTATCAAGCAGTATTTACAGATCAATGATGCTTTGTAAGCATACGAATGGCTATGAAAATCACTTTGAGTCATGGAAGTTCAGTATTTCACACATTTTATGTTTACCCTCTTTAATATTAATAACTGATAGTTGAATGTCATTTTCCTCAGACAGACACAACGCTATCACCAACTAACATAAATTTTTTTCTTTATTTGTAAGATTTTAATTTTTTTACATATAAAGTAATTTATGAAAGGCCGTTAGGCATTGAAAAAGTGCCGACAATCTTAGGAATAGTCATACTAGAATATTTTTATATGATATTATATGATATTCGTTTAAAGTTAATTCGTAATAATTTCAAACGACTTCTTAAAAATCCAATTTTATTATCACTTTAGTTTTTAACAAAGAATAAATAAAGGTAAACTACATTGATAAAATTATTATTTGTAAATGTTAATTCTCATGTTATTCTGAGAACAAGGTAGTTTTTCGTAATAGTATCTAATTTTTTCACATTCGTTACATTATAATAATTACTTCATGTTAAATATAATTCATAACATTATATCAGGTTATTAATATGGTTGGAATTATCTAATTAGATTTTTATCAATATGGAAGCAAATGTGAAGTTATTTTTAATGTGTTTGTTACAATAGCTACATGTTCTGTTAGATAGGTATAAAGTCGTTTTTAAAGTCAATAAAATAAACTAATTGTAAAATCTAATTTTCTTACCTTAGTATAGTCGTTGATTATCATATAAATTGTACTTTGTGTCCGATTATGTTATATAATTATATTTACCTACAGTAAATCAAATAAATTAGTTAATAAATGAATATCACACAAATAATTATAATGATCGCACGTCATGTCTACAGCTAGTATATCGCCATTTTAAGATTAGTTAATTTAATTGATTAATGTTTCTAGTCTTTAAAATATTATTTTATTAATGTTAGTCCATTATGACTATAAGTTATTAATTAGACTTATTATACTGATTTAACTTGAGGGTGAAATTAGGCAGCTTGAATTAGTCTCTTGGTTCAAAAGTATAAACTTTTCTTTGCACCTTTATACAATATTTTTTTATATTTCTTGATTTTAAGGATTTATTTCTCGAGCTCAAATTTTACTATTAAATTCCAATTATAATATTTTACTTAGTTCTTTCAAATGAATTCTCCTTCTCCTTCTTTCTATTCTACTCTTTCTCTTCGTCTATCAATAGCCGATGAATATAACCACTGAACACTGTCAAGAAGAATTCCTTGTGTCCAGCCCGTTCGTTAAGCTGGATACGTGTAGTTTTCCGGATTTTTTTTACTTATCTAAGACCCTGTCAGTTTTCCATAGAAAGACACTACTCTTTGGCAGATAGCTAATAAGTTGCTTTATCTAATCAATCCAATCCAATCCTCTTCCGTTTCCATATTTTTCTTCTGTGAGAATCAAACAAAACGAAGAAAAGCAACCCAATGATGATCGATAAGATCATCATTGGGTTGCTTTTCTTCGTTTTTTTTAGATCAGAAAGTTGACATATCATCGACTTTATCAGAAGTCGGAATATGTCAACTTTCTGATCCGAAAGAGTGTCAACTTACGCTTTCTCAGAGTCGATCGTGACTCTTATAACACTCTTCCCTCGATTCTTATTTACCTCGGGGGAATTTGCACCTTTGAATATGACAAAGAATGGTCAATTTTAATCAGTCGCAGAACGTTCTTCAAGCTTTTAAGATCTGTGCCAGTATGCTATTATCTCTCTCAGGTTCGTTTGTGTGCCTCCTTTGTATATCTGCGATGTGTTTCTATGGATCCTTCGGATTTCTCGTCACCCTTTGTGGTTGTGTGCTATTTCTGTCCAACAACTGGAAACTTCGCCACAACGAGAACTGTTAATCGACATCAAAGACTGATTTCCTGCGCTCCTCGACGCGACGTGAAGATTTCTAGTTCAGATTCGTAAGATACTGGAATTTTTAAACTTTTTCTCTTAGCACTGATAACGCGCGTAACACTATAATACTTAAATGTGTAACTTACTGTAGGAACTTTCGTGTCGTCAAATAATGTTTAAGTGTAGTTAACTGTGTCGAGTGAATTCTTCAAACTGTATCTCGTCATTCCTTGCTCCATTCTCTTGCTCCTACTCTCATATATACGAGCCGCGTCGTTGGCATCCATGAAAACGCTCAAAAAACTCTAGTAGTAGGCGTAACCTTCTTGGTATCAGAGTTTTCCCAATGTAATCACTTACATTCAGTGATAAAAAGACCGTAAAGGCGGTAGCCAGCTCACAACTGGTGCCAAATAGGCCATCCTGGTTCTCACATTCATTTCCTTCTTTATCACATCTTCTGCTTTTTACAAAATCTTTCAAAGTTAATTTAGGGAAAAATTATATAGCATTTTTCTAACAACATTAAATCCCATTACTTCTACATCAATGAATCATTTTAAGTGCGGTAGATGAGTAGAACAAATAATGATTTCTAAAAGAATAAATTTTTCCATAAATATAAATATTTTAAAATAAATTTCTATAATCTGATCTGTAGATGAATGGTAAGCAAAACAAAATTCAAACGTTTTATTATTAGGTTTCTTATTGCTCGTAGTTAATTTTATGAAAATATTTAAGAAAAAACAATCATCCATAAGAAAAATGCTTCAGAATCATGATGCATAATTTACTAATTGTTAGTTGAATATTCTGATAATATAATAAGGAAATCGTGATTCCCAAACGAGTACTTATTTATGAATTGGCTATTTTTTAGAACTTAAGAATATTTTAAATGTAGAAATGTAAGCATTTTGCTGAAATTTATAGCGTTTTAAATTGCTGTCTGCAATTTTTCAAATTCGGGTTCTGCATCAATTAAGAAATAATCACAGATAAGAGAATAATAGAAAGAAATAATTTCAATAAAAAGTCTGTTGAGAGATAAGAAGAGTAGCAAATTATCGATTGACGATTCTAAAGAACCTTGAAAGAGTGTAATTATTTATCACTTTCTTTAATCAGAAATGTGCTAAATATTCTTTAAGGAATAAATAAATTATTTTTTTGGTATTTAAGTCAAGAAGAATATGTACAGTACAGTACACTTTTACTATTTAATAGTTTTAAAAACAGAAAAGTAACCAAATTAAAATTCAAGATTAATAAAATAAAAAAATATACTTAATTACAATCACATGCGCATAGATTATATAATAAACCAACTTATATTATAGTTTATTTCTGTTTGTCATAAAATTAAAAGGTGAAATATTGGAAAAATGTTAATTAATTACAAGCAAATTGGATGTTTTGATTACTTCTTTTTAAGAGACTAAAAGACTCGAAAGTAGAAGATAAAAGTCGGGACTTTCTATCGAAACCAGATTGGATTGATGAAATAAGGCGACGCAATATATGGGCGATTTGCCAGGGCAGAATGCCCGGCAAGAGGACTCTCTATCGAAAACTAGCCCCTATTTAGGTATTAGATATATAAGGTAAACCCGGAAAGCCATCTCGCGGCCAGCCTTTGGTAAGGAACTTGCTACCAAATACTAGAGTTCAAGTGATCGGCCAAGATTTCAGTTGCCTACTCGGTCACTGATGAGAACAAACAAGTCAAATTGAATAAATTGCTTTAAATGATTTAAGTTTACTGTAAAGGTTAGAAAATAATATGATTTTACTTTTTAATTGCGTGAAAATTATAAATTATAAGTAAAAGTGGTAGATTGTTTTGTTTCATCCCCTGAATTCTTTCTATTGTTTAAAAGTCAATTTCATATTAATACATACATCAATGTACAGTACTAGAATAAGGATAATCATGTTTACGACATTAAATTTAATGGTAACATTAAAATATGCAAAAATAAAAAAAACACAAATTTTTTCAAGTTCTTCGAAATATTGAAAAACTGATATAAAAATATTGAATTTCTCAATACATCAAAGAATTTTGAAGAAATCGGTTTTCCAATATAGTGTTTCGGCTCGGTTGTGAGGTAATTGACTATCAAATGTTGGAAAGGATCCAAGTCTGAAATCGATGTGAAATTTAAATTTGCCCCAACTGGATCAGGCCTTCTAGCCGAGGGTGAAGGGTTTAGAAGTTAGAATCTTACAATTAATTTCGTAAGGACTTTCGGAAAATTCAATTTACTGTCTCACTCAATAGTACGGTAAATTATCTGATAATAGATGATTGATTAGACTGATTTAACCAATATGTAATTAAGTTTGTGGAAATTAAGTGGAGACAAAAATAAAATTCGAGTTAGCAAGAATTCCGATTTTAAGTGGCTCGTATCTATTGTAATAATAAAATAATTACTTGATAATATTATTTACAATTTTTATTTAGATAAGAATGTTAATACATTTTCGAAAATTTTAATTGAGTAATTTTAAAGTTTAGGAAAATTATTTGACATTATTTTTCTGAAATTATTTCCGATTTAAGAGGTTTAAATGAATTTAGAATATTTTAGTAATTATTTAATAAATGAAATTTAATAAATATTCTAATTATATTAGATAGAATTTTATTCTTGAAAATATTAAGAAATGCGAATTGTGAGCACAAAAATTCTACGTATTTAATAGTTAATTATAATAATTCAGGTATTAAAATGTTATTTTTATTTAAAGTGTTAAGCAATAATTGAACTTTTGTTTATAAAAAATTCAGAAACTATTTGTTGATCTACGGAGTTATATGTTACTAATAATGGTTTTCTGGCATTCAAAGCGTAGTGTTAAATTCTGGAGTAATATTATATTACTTTTTTTATTTATTAATTTAATATTTGGACAAGAAAAACAACTTCCAACTGCAAAAGAGACAGAATTTTCTCTTATAAAATCATTGCATATGGCTATTGATTGCAGAGATCTGAGGAATTGGAACCATGTAACCATAGGATTATCACCTACGCGTCTTATTCAAGTATATGCTCTAATCAAAAAGTTGAATAACGGTAAATCTATATTAAGCCAACTCTTATAACACTCTTAAATAAAAGTACATAATTTCTTAAAATATATTTTTTAGAGAAAAATTGTCAAACTAATAATTGGCATGACTTTCGATATTTTGACATTAATGATCCTTCGACTTGGGAATTCTGCATTGCTGGTTATTGTCGTGAGGTAAATATATAAATAGCTTTAATTATTTTATAATTTTACGGAGAATTCTATTTTAATCGTTACTAAAATCAGGGAAAATGCCAATGTATAACGATGATTGAAGGAGAAAACTGTATTATTTTTAATGGAAAATGCTGGATGGTATATTGCAATTTAACAGATTGCGACTCGAAAGAAGAAAAAGCTCTTTTGTGTGATTGTAATAGTAATTTCGATGCTTCAACTATGCATAGTGAGTGATATAATTTACATCTAATTAAAAAATATATATAAACTTATTAATTATGTAAGCAGAGTTTAAAATCTGCTACTCATTAGCACCACTCCCCTTAACTCCCCACATCTGGAATGGTCAAGAATTCGGAGAACTGAGGGGGACACGAAGGGGAAGAGATCGCTTGGTCAGGGGATAGAGGAGAGTAAGGTTCCCACCTTGCAGACGGGACATCTGAAAAACGGACGTTAAATTCATCCGTCCTTAGAATCACTGTTCCTTTTTGTTAAAGTTTAGCAGTCTGAATATTTGTAATATTACAAATTATAATAAATAATTAATACTAATGATAGATTTTATGTAGTTAAAATTATAAAGTAATCAAAAATTTCATTTTTTAAAGCAAAACTTTATTGGTATGACGAAGGTTTAGAGTCGACATTTATAGAACCTCCAGAGGATTGGGAAGATACGAAATTTATACATCGAATTAAATTAAACAATATTGGACCATTGGGTATCTATATATTAAATATAAATAAATATTGTATAGACCTAACTTTAAAAACTTTCTTTTATATAAAATCATTTATTTTTATATTTATCAGTCGAGAGAAATTATGAAAATCTACAGTTATCTGCTAGTGGAAAGTTTTCAATAATTGTACTGGGAGAAAACAAGTTTCTGAACTTAATATTTACAATTATTATTATTTATCAACAATTATCTATTACAGCAGTTTGAATAATAAAAATTCTATAAATTTGTATTAATATTACGTTTGCTACATAATATTATAATAAAAATTTAAATTATCAAAGCATTTTTAATGTAATGTACTAATTTCTATAATCTCATTACACATTTATATTATTGAGCAAATATTTTTAGATTGAATTAAATTATTTAATGAGATATTTACCTTACATTCCGATGCTTAGTCTAAAAATTGAAAATATGATTTTTTTATATTAATAGGAAATGCTATACCTTTCTATATACTTAGAGATATTTTTTATAATAATACTTATTAATGTATTATAATAACCCACTTACTAAACGCATTTTATATTATGTCATTTATTGTTTTAGCGTAGGAACCTGTTAGATTAAACTGCTCCAGGAGTTAATTAAATATTAATAAATATATATACAGTCAAACCTCGGTTTTAGATTTAATTTCTTCCTAAAAGTTGCTATAAACGTAAATAAATTTTCCCATGAGAAACAATATAAAATGGATTAATCCGTTCCTAACCCTCAAAGTAAAACTTTTTTTACTTTTTTGCTGTATTTCATGGTAAAAATGCCTACAAATGAAATATAATATATAATATAATACTATATTTTATATAATAAATTTTTAAATTTGATTTAAGAACCTTTAAACACGAATTCTTGGATTCCATTTATATTACGTCAATTAAAGCGGTTTTTATTAATTAATTTGATTTAAATTCAACTGCGGCGCGTACCGAAAAACGGAAGTCGTATCGTTCCCGCATGCGCATTGAAATGTAATTTAAATAACAACGTCATCGAAATTCGTATCGTGACGTCTAATGACACGGGCGATCTCAGAGCCACCAACTCCTGAATCGGTAGTCCTATCGCTGATTAGTTGAGTCGTCGACTTTCTTTAACATAGCAAGTATAGGGAGTTGACGGTCTGTGTCTCTCTAATCTGTAGTCGGCTCTTGCGAGTAGCTTGTTCGGCAACCGAGTTGTCGTACGGCAACCGAGATAAATATGAGTTCGGAATTTTGTTCGTGAACCGATTTGTTCTAAAAGTGATTATTTTTAAAACAGAAGTTTTACTGTATTGACATAAATATGTATAAAGACAATATATAAAAATAAAGTGAATAATTAATAATGAATACGATACAATTATATGCTCTATGCAGTTCAATCTATGAAATCTGTAATTATGAAGCTTAGAGAAAGCATCGACAATTGATCATGAATAGTAAAAAAAGTTTTAGAAAAATAATTATAGACTACAAAGCTTCAAACATAGATAGCTTTTAAAAAGCTAAAAAAATTAATAAGTTACATTAGATCACTTTACACTCAAAAGATTAGTTTTTTATTAAGATGAAAGACTACAAAACATATATATGTATAGTATATACAGTATATATATTTATTTATTTATTTAGTTAGTTAATTAGTTATTCTAGTGTAATGTTCATATTTGAATAACTACAAAAGAAACGATATAGTTTTATTTATATTTTAGTTTAATTGTAATTTTTATCAATTCAATTTTAATATTAAAAATTATAATTTAATAAATTTGATTATGATATAAATTGAATTGCTTAAGGAAAGGTGATAATATATACATACATATCAAAACTTTTTATTTTCCGTTAAACAATTTTCTATTCAAGCAACGAAAAATTATAACATTTTATGAAATTTTATTAGCAATGTTACATTACATTTTTTTTACAAATATACTTTTAAAATGTTAATGATATCTTATAGATATTTTAGCATTTATATAATATAACTAAATATTAATACTATATTTCTTCGATTACAGGACGCACTGTTAGAATCAAATCTTAAGATTTCCTTTTTTATAAAAGAAAACATTTTAAAAGTAACAATCATAATTATAATTGTAGAATTTAGAAATGTTGTTCTTTTCATCAAATTTTGCATTATATAACTCTATAATGTACTCGAAGTCATTTTTTGAGTAAAAATTTTTGTGTTCTTTATTACAACTGTAGAAAAAATTTTAATAGGAAAAAGGTAATTGTTGTAAACGTTTCTTTATACGTTGTAAACGTTTATATTATTCACACAGTATAAAATATTAAATGATAACATAAAAAATTAAAATATTAAAAAATTCTATCACTGCATTACTCTGCCATTTTACTTTCAAAACAGACATTTATATTAAAGTGTTCCTATTTGACTTAAATTACTCATTATATATTTTGCATTTCTTTAAGATCAAATAGCTTTTCTCCAAGGGCTCTAGAAGGACGAACACTTTAGCACAAATGGACCTGGTCGAACTCGTGATGGGTTTTGAAAAAGTCTTTTAGTTCCTAAAGGCGGAAAGAATCAAAAAAGCTTCGAAGTTGGACGTTTTTTAGCGAAAGAATGCGTAATTTCTCACTTTGCCACTTTGACAAGAGAAAAATAATTTCTTTATTGTTTTTTCTCAGGGCTTGTTTCTATATTAGATCGATCCACAATCTTAAATCTTTTATATTCTAAAGATCGATATACGTTTTGTACTTTTTATTATTGTTGTGAGCAGTGAACATATTATACATGACGAAAATATCCATTATGGCAGTTTAGTCCTACAATTGGATATTATATAACTGTGGATGAAAGAATGAAAACAATTCACTGTATTTTTATAATTAAAAAAAATATATATATGTGATTTAAAACACATTTTTACATTTTCCGTTTTTATGTCACACAACCTTTACACATTACCTAACATAATTTATATAATGCAACTTTTATTATGTAACAGAATAAATTATACTCTAAAATTACTGAAATATAAGTTATAATATGTTGTTTGTTCTATTCGGTGGATGATGTGATGTTTTAATTCTACATTTTATTGTGAAAATATTATCGTGATTTTACTTTTTATAACACTTTTATATAATCCATTCTACCCCAGTGTTAAGGTGTTGTTTGTATTTAGTTGAAAATAAGAGCTGGTTTATAATGGATTGTTAATTCATCTATTTTGCTGGAAACATTTTGTATTTCGTAATATGTGTCTCGTTAAAAATGTGTTCTTTAAACTTAAAATAATAATATTTCATTAAATTTTCCGTCCTTTACATTATTCTTTCTATCGTAAAATAGTAATTTAAAAACATAAGTAAATAAAAATAAGAATTATAATAATAATAAACTAAAGCTTAAAGCTGTTTCTTAAAAGCTAAAAATGTAAAATGAATATAGTTTAATATTTAACTCAAATATTTTTCTGATAAAGGAATAAATTCATTATGTAATTTTTATTTTTCTATATATATTTTAGGTTTTGAATAAAATTGTAATATAGTATAAAATTATTTTATTTTAATATTAGGTTTTTACTTACATCATCAATAAATCTTTTGAACTATTTATTAATAATAATTATAACCAGTAAATTTGAAATTATACATTTATTTAAAAACTGTAGCTTTTAACTTTATATTACATTTTCTAAGTATTTTTATTCATAATTAATACGGAGATAAATAAATAATTATATATATTTTATTTATTTATTTATTCAATTTCTCTTTGTACAAATTTTCTCTATATATGTATATAAAGAAAATCTGTACAAAGAGAAACTGGAAAAGTTGAAGCACATTTTCAACATTTCCTATATACTGGTACTTTTTATAAAAATTGGAAGTTTGACAATAAGGCCATCGACCCTCTCCAGAGAAAAAATAATAATGGCCAGATGTAATCATCGTCCTCATCTTTTGTTTCAATAAAAACTTCTTTCACTTCTCAGAAAATAAGAAGTGTGAAAAGAGACCACAGGGTCCAATCGACTCTTTCACTTTGACTCTCACTTTATTTAACATGAAATATTACATCAAAATAAATTGGCCTATAGTTTATAGCCTACTGTGTAGTGAATAGTGAGTAAAAGAAAATACTGTATAATTATAAAATAAATTCATAATTTATAGAAAATAAAAGATATTACGCAATGCAGATAAAAATATGAACTATCATAAATAATAATTATAAATTGATTTAATGAATTATAAAATTTTAGAGCATTACGTAAAATTTATCGTGACTTTATTTTTAGTTTATTTTACGTTTTATCTGAAGTCAATTTTCTATTATTAGGGGAAAGCCGCACTTATTGGACCTGCGCATAAAATAGACCGTTGTAAATACGGGAAGCCAACTAGCCACAAGTAAGATCTATCAGTCTCAATACGAAGTTCGCGCATCGGAAAGTGTGTAGAAGTAAAATGGCAGCAATAGAGGAGCGGGTACGGATGCTCTTGTGCGATTGCGATCAACATGAGTCTGCAATCTAAGTTCTGGATGTTTGTACTTGCGGTTTATACTTTGCTGCCGTGTCACTGTATTAACAAGCATTGTTATCTCATAAATTAAGTCAATAGGGCATACACGACAACTCTCGTAATTGTCATTTTCGAGTGGTTGGGAGATATATTCAAGATGACGACGAGTTCTAAATTTGTTTTTGGGTGTTTTTGATATGGGACACTGGTCCAATGTAGGACATTATTATATGATATATTTCCTATAGAACATATCTGGAATACCGAAGTATAAAAGTGCGGAATTTAATTTTCGAAAATTCATTTGGCCGAATGTTGAATTTCTCGAAAAACATACCTCCGAAATTTCGTAATTGACA
Source organism: Centruroides sculpturatus (assembly GCF_000671375.1). Taxonomy (NCBI): domain Eukaryota; kingdom Metazoa; phylum Arthropoda; class Arachnida; order Scorpiones; family Buthidae; genus Centruroides; species Centruroides sculpturatus. The sequence continues at coordinate 86,835 of NW_019386316.1, read as the reverse complement.
ATCTCTTTGTCCTAGGAAACTCGATATCCGTGATATAAGCGAAAATGTGCTGAGACTGAAGAAGTCGATGAAAATGAGGAATTTCGGTTTTGTTAACTGTGCCGTGAGATAAGCAGGAAGCTAAGATACAATGTATGCGTTGCTGGGATTGAATTCATCAAGATTTTACAAATATTGGGATAGGACAAAAGCATAAGTCTGGTGATGTCTTCCCCTTAAAACCAATGAGCGAATGTCTTCGAGGTTATCTCATCGTGACTATTCAAACTGGAGGTGAATCGGAGCACCGAGTTGGAATCACGATCAACAGAATCGATCCATAATTGACGAATGCCCGTAGACTCCTATATTAAAATTATAATCTTTGGGTTTTCTTCTAAAGGTTGGTTTATTTTTCTAATTACGTCGTCGTTAATAGAATTTCATTGGACAATGCTGGAGTGTGTACCCTGATCTCCGCCTAAAACTTGTAGCCATTGCGGTTGCACTTGCCTGGGCAATTGAAAATTGCAAAGTGTGAACCGCTGCTAAACAGATTTAATTTATAAAATTATTTTTCATTAAAGTTTTCACACGGAATAAATTACGTATCATAATTTTATATACTTATTGTTCTGTAAAATAGTTATTATTAAATGTGACGTGTTTAAACAATACGTAAACTCTACTTTATTGGAATGACAACAATATAACAATAGGCGACGGGTAGCGATGTAAAATCTAGGCAGAGATGAGTTACTTTCCAAAGCTAAGGAGCCTCATCTCTATATTCTGTTGCCCACCTTTACCGTGGAAAATCTTAACTAAATTAACACTAGTGCCACCCATCAAAACGAATTACGTCTTTAAACTCAACAACGAAAAGACTAAATTGAGTCTGTGCCTTAATCCATGTATCGGTTGGTTTTTCTCAGAAAACGAATTACAACGAATTTTTGATGTATCGTTTACCAGAACTTCTCGAGGCAATAAAATTGCTTGTATGTTCATCAATTGCAATCCGGATTCAAAAGAAACAATACTTTACAGTCACGACAACACTTCGGATCTCGGACTTCTCAGTTATTATTTACTGTCTTTGGGAAGAAGAATGGGTCATAACGTATTCACTTACGATTATTCCGGATACGGACAGAGCACCGGAAAACCTTCAGAATGCAATTTACTCGCGGATGCGGAAGCTGCCTGGGGTTTTCTTCAAGTTAGACATAATATCGGTCCCAAACGAATTATTCTGTATGGTCAAGATATAGGAGCGATACCTACCATCGATCTGGCTTCTAGATATAAAGTGGCCGGAGTGGTTCTACATTCTCCTCTCCTTTCTGTATCTCGTCTGATATTACCCATATTCAAGAATATAAAGTACCGTTTCAGTCTTCCGAGTGAGAAATTAGAGAAAGTGTCAAAAATTAAATCGCCGACTCTCATTATTTATGGCACCAAAGACAAAACAATCAGTTTCGATTGCGTATTTGCAATTTTCAAAAACTGTTCTCGCGCGGTCAAACCTTTATGGATAGAAGGTGCCAAACACGGAAACATCCACTACTACAGACAATACGTCGATCGTCTGAAGACGTTCCTTAACAACGAAATCTGGAAAAATAAACTGAAGAGATTATCGGTATTGACTATTCCAACTCTGAATAATCCACAACCTTCGATGTCGGCGTAACAATGCCGATAGAATCAGTTAAGGAATTCGTTAAATGTCAAAAATTTCAATTGCCTTTAACATTTTGATAACAAAAAAAATATTAAATAAAATATCAAATAAGTTATTTTCTTGTTATTTTATGAATATAAATTATGTCTTTTTCGTAAAATAATTATTGTTAAAATTAATTCCGGACAGAAAAATAGAGAATAAAAATGAATTTTTATAATGACTCAGAAATATTCGTATGTTTGTGTATGGATGTATTGAGTAAGTATTGATATATCCATCGTTATCCTGCGCGTCGACTTTAATTCTTAAGATTTCTACAGTAAGTGGGTCATTTATTAAAATGCCGCAAAATCGTTTAATTTCTGCTTATCTATTATTGACAGACAACAGTCACTCTCTTTAATTCATTTATTTCGTTTTTAGCGAAAAAAAAAACAGAATTTTAAGTTACACATATTTCCTCTCATTCTTAGCATACGCTTCCTGTTTCAGAGATGTTTCTTGTGGCACAAAATATGCAAATACACAATTTGTTATTCCGGAAAAACAAAGGAAACGGAAATCTTTTTCTTCGTATATTTGTGGAAGGTCAATCGACGGTTAAATTATTTTTAATCTTTGCCTCATTGGGACAACGAATGCCACCGGTGCAGAACTAGGTGAGTGCTATGGACGCGCGAATATGCCGATGCCAAAGACATACCACCCTAAAGTGCGGCATTAAAGAATGATGGCTAATATAGACTGTTTTTATTTTTAAATTTGAAATTTTGAATAGAAGCGGTCAGATAAAGTTAAAAAATTAACCGACCGTGTATTAAACTCCATCAAAAAAGCAACATATTTGCAGAATGTTAAGTGTAATTCTTTTGTAGAAGAAGGAATTTGTGTTTTTATAAAATTTTGGCACGTAAATCTTATATAAGCTGATAATTAATGCATAAGAATTGTCCAAATGAAAAGTGAACACATATCAGAACTGGCAAACATTTATTGCGAATCTAAAAGAAATCTCCATGTTTGTTTAAGCAAAGATCCCAGTGTCTCACACGCAGATGTCAATGGCTGGTGGCTAATTCTGGTGGTAAAAAAATTCTTTGACCTTATCCTTTACTTCATCGTCCGACATGAATCTTTGCCCTGGAAAGTTTTCTTGAGATCCGAAAATGGGAACGTTGTAGTTCAAGTTGTAATTCGTCTGTCACTTCTGAGTGCCGTCCACTGCAGAGATTACGATGTATGCCTGACTTGCGGGTTGTTGTTAAATTCAGCACTGCTCTGCAGCGCTGCCGCTTAGGCTGCAAGTGCGCTGCGATCGCTGCTGAATGTGTTTTAACAACGCACACGGGGCAGCGCTGCAGTTCCAAAATGGCGGCTCTCAGTGCAATTGTTGGAATGTTTAACGAATTATTTAATTCGAAAAATTTTAAAAGAAATTCATTTTTGCGATACAATGTCTTATTTAGGAAGCGTAAACATGACGACGAAGTAATTGCTGGAATGGCAAGATCTGTTGTGGTGCAACCGCGGAAAAAATTATGAGGAAATTATTCCTCGATACAGTGATCTGGATTTTAAAGGCCACTTCAGACTTCAGCGTGAAAGTGTCGAATACCTTTGCCAGATTCTGAATTTAAAAGAAACGAAGAAAATTGGACGGTCATCCATTACAGAGGTAAAAAAAGAAAAGGTCGTCCTATTGTCCTTATGGATTTTAGGAAATCAGGAATCCTTTAGAGGCGTAGGTGACCGTTTTGGACTAGATAAAGGACATGCTCATAGGTTGTTCATAGTATTTTGTAAAGGTGTTTGTAATTTAAAAGAAATTTTCATTAAATGGCCAGTTGATAAGGATGCCCAAGAAGTGGTAAAAAACTTTTCATCATTAAGGGGCAGAAACAGCTTTCCAAATGTCTTTGGATGTGTTGATGGGACATTAATACAAGTAACAGTTTGTCATCATGAAAAGCAAGAATATTACAGCAGGAAGCAGTGCACTGCAGTCATACTTCAAGGGATCTGCAGAAGTGACAAAATGTTTACTGCAGTTTATGCTGGCTGGCCGGGATCTGCACATGATGCAAGGGTGTGGCGAAACAGTGATGTAGGGATTGGGTTATCAAATAAAACTCTCCCACTCCCAGAGAACTGCCATTTACTTGGTGACTCAGCATACCCACTAGAGACATATTTGATGGTTCCTTACAAGGACAATGGACATCTGAATTCCAAACAGAAATATTTTAATAAAAGACTAAGTTCATCTCGCATAGTAATAGAACAAGCATATGGTGATCTGTTTGGACGCTTTCGTCGACTGAAATTTTTGTTCGTAAGAAACAAGCAATACTTAACTAAAATTATTCTTACTGCTTGTGTTTTACATAATCTTTGTATTCTACAAAGTGATGTTAGTCCAGATGAGGATAAACATTTCACTCCTTTCCAGCCTCACCCAAGCCAACATTCAACTAATGCAGCAAATAATAAGAGGGATGCTATTGCTGATTATCTTTATGGTGTCATGAGACTACAAAATAGTAGTATAGGAGACAATTCACAAGAAAGTGATAATCTAGTGTAAGGATACAATGACGAGGAGACTAGACGAAATTTGTTTTTAATACAATAATATATTTGAAACTGGCTGATCAACCCAGCATGTATGAAACCGGTGTGTTAGAAATGTATTTATTAGCCTTTATTATCAGAAACTTTATTAAAATATATGTGTAAAATCATATAAATTTAAAATTTTATGTACAATTTTATCATTTTCTCATTAGTTATATGAAATCATTTAATAAATGTTATTCTCACTAATACAATTCATTGAATTATACTTAAGTTAAATAATTGGGGAAAATGTAAAAATTGAGCAAAGATTAAAAATATCAAATGTAAAAATTATTGTAAATAAAACAAGTCAGATGCAATGAATTTACATATTGTTATTTTATTTTTCTGCAATTTTTTGCAATTCATTTAGAACAGAACTCATCATGTTCATTCTCTTCTCTTCACATTCTTTCTCTTGTTTCAAACGCTTTTCTTCGATCTTTTTAAATTGCTGCCAGTGCTGATCTTCTCTCTCACGATCCTCTTTCTTTTCTTGTTCTTGCTTACTGGCCCAAGCTTGAAACCAATCTGGTGGATCTTCTTTTCTTTTTCTTTTTAAGCGAATAATCAACATTTATGCGTTATTCTGAAAAAGTAATTTTACAAAAATTTTCTAGCAGGAATAATCACAAAATATCTATCACGGACAACTTAAGATTCCCGTGAAAATTTTCGTTTACGATACTTATTTACTGACATACTATTCAATTTATATTTCTAAGATGTTGAAGTATGCAAATTGTTTTTCTCACACAGCTCTGTATGAGGGCCTTTTCACCAAGCTCAATCGGCAATGCTTACAATAGGGTAGCAGGTTGTGAGTAACGGGGCCCGACATAACTAATATGGATCAATCCCGAAAAATTTCTGTGGTTTTTCTTAAGTTTAATAAACCGGTACTTTTTGTGTTTTTTTATTTGTTTGAATTATTGTTGAACTGACTGTTTATTTCATATATTTCTTTATCTGAACTCTTGCTTTCATATTAACTCATACTACGTTATTACAGATATCAATCTCTACATATATAATCGAGGAGTTGGTAACAATATTAAGTCCGAGATATGACATATATTATTTGCCTATCTACTCACCCTCTCGACCTTTCTCAACCAAACTTTAACAGCAAAAATGCCCCTTATACGCAAAAATGCCCTTATACGCCCCTTATATACCAAATCTAACTATATTACTTGTAAATTATTAGAAGGACAGAAGAAACGATCGATATTATATTACAGAATGAATGGTTGTACCGTTCCTAGTATTAGAAACTTTTCTGAAAAAATACCAATTGTCTATGAAGTGTTCTTTCTGTTAACTGATATCTTCCGTGTACTCGTGATTTGAAAAAGCTGTAAAACATTCGTTCTGCTTCGTGGTATTGTTCCAACTGTGTCTCACGAAAAAAAGAGTCTAAAGGCCACAATCACTCTATACGAATAGTAGACATGACACAAGAAAGGATGTAAGGAATAAATGTATTTTAAATGTAAAATATTACTAAATAGATATAATAAACATTCCAGTTATATTTTGTTAGTTTTATGTTCGAGGAATATAAATAAAACTGGTGATATTTAAGACACCAAACTTAAATAATTGCGAAAATACAATAAAAATAAAACACCAATCAGAGATTTGTTTACTTTAAAATATTTTTCAATTTTATAAACTTTTTATAATTTATTTTTCAATTTTCAAAATCTTATAAAGTATTTACAATATTTAAAGTGAATTTTAAAGAAAATAACAAAAATATATTGTTATTTTAATCGAGTGTAGTAATCACTACACTGAAAATTGTACACATTGTCTAATCTGCGTACAATCTTCATTCAGAAAAATATTACATTATCCGTTTTATACATGGAAAAAGTAAATTTCCAAGCCTGCGAAGAACACGTCTGAATACGTCCACGCATCTTGTTACGCCCTAAAAAAAGATTTTCATAAATTAACGATAATAAAACTCATTTTAATATATTTTATACATAATTGATGAAATAAAATCTAAAATTTTAGTTATTTACAATTAAACATAATAAACAATTGCAAAAATAAAACAATTTAAACATATTTTCTCACTTTTTTTTGTGTTTGTGGCATGGATTTCTCTTCGAATAAACATTCAGAGGCAGCATATTTGATTTCTTTCACATCAGTTTTATTTAAGATTTTGGTATTGTCCTCTTCGTCTTTCTTATGATTTTCTGAAAGAAAAACGATTTTATGATTTAAAAATAAATCATTTATTCATTAAAAATTATAACACCGTCATCACGTATACACACAATATTAAACAAGAATAAAATAAGGACTGAAGGATTTCATTTGTAACGAAGACAATACAAATTTACAAGTGTTTTTTATACATTAACGGATTATCGGTGTACTTCGTATAGAAAGAAATCTTGTTATTACTCTCTTATTAAAATTTAAGTATATACTGTAATATTATATTGATAACAAGAAGTCCTTTCGTTCGTACATTTTCATGAATAAGAATTAATTTATAAACTATACCAATAAATATTAAACAAAGTTATAAATTATAATGTGTGTTGAGATATTATCTGTTAGTGCAATTATTTCATGTCAATGTTAATGCGACTTAAAGGTTGATAAAGATTAATAAATCAATGTCTTGTGAGTTACATTATTAGTGTTTTATGATTTATTGTTTTTTAATGTTTTATGACTGTTTTGTTGTAAGATTTAAATTAGTTTAATCAGTATGAAATTCTTTTTCATTAGAAAAATCTCTGTATACATTAAAGGATGTTCTAAAAGAGTTACTTCAACTTGAATTTTTTATGAATATAATAAACAATTAAAGCAAATCAACTTAAAAGACTGAAGACTTGGAAATAATATCATGCAATGTTGAGTTATACAAAGGGAAAATCAAACATAAACTATCAAATATTTATTCTCTTACCTTCAAATATTACTAATCCGATTTCATCTCTTACGGCATTTTCATTGATTTTTGAAACTTCTATATTTGGATCAAATTCATTTTCATTTAATTGCATGGCGACAATTTCATTTTTTGATATTTCTTGACTTGTATCAGATAATTCTTTAATTAAATTTTCTTCAATTAATTTTCTACAATTATCCATTTGAGATAAATTGTCTGCAAGGTTTTTGTAATTTTCCGTAGGTAATTCGTCACTAATTTCGTACATTTCTGTTGTTAAATTAGATTTTTGTGATTCGACATAAATCGGTGTCGACGTCGAGCTGATTAATACTAGTTCACATGTTTCGTGAACAGGCGAATGATCTTGAACCATTATAATGTTTTGATCCGTAATACAATCGTCAAATAGTTTATTTCCGTTTATGGTATCAGCAACTTTTTCTTGAATTGAAATTGTATCTAATTCAATGCTATAATCAGTTTCGGACAGAACACTTTCATAGTCAAGCTCCTCCTCTTCGTATATTACATCACATACCAACGATTTATGTTCCAGCTCCATAAACGCTTTAAATAACGGTCGTAGTGTAAAACCGTCATTTACAATCGATGTGATTTGTGCTGGAGACAATAGCGGTTTTGGCACGTTCTTCTGAAAATTGAAATTTCAAATTATTACTTCAACATTAAATGAACTTCAACCGAATAATCGTTTAACAGTTTATTGTAAAGTAATAGCCAAATTACTAAGGGAATTTAATAACATATTCATAGGCATGTGTTTCTACAAATACATAGTAAATAAATAATACAGCAAGCCTCTGTTAGATATACAGTAGACCCCTCCATAACACTGTAAATAATTCCGTGTTAGATGAATTTCATGTTGTACGAGTCACTTAGATTTTACAAATACGTGTTCCGGGCTGTAAACGGCTCACGTATTTGTAGAATCTAAGTGACTCGTACAACATAGAATTCATATAACACGAAATTATCTACAGTGTTATAGGTACACTGTACACTGTATAACTTTATAGATACACTGTATAGATACACTGTATAACTTTCGGATTGAACCGAAAGCCATATGATTTTAATTCAAAATATTCCCCAGAACAGAGTTGCAATAAATATATTTTGAGTAATGCTTAATACTATAATAACATTGTATTTATCAATATTCAATGTTTACATGATATCAGACATAAAAAGTTTCTGAATAATTTAATTTAATTTAAACTTACACTTGGAAACTCTTCTGTAGCGTCGAATTCACTAAAAGTATCTTCATTTTTACTATTTGTAATTCTATTTTCAGACACTTTTTCATATTTTTCTTTTGTAATATCTTTCTCTGAATTATTAACATATTCTGCTGAACTGTTATATCCCAAATAAGTTTCAGACATTTGACTTTGATTAGAGTCTTTTATTTCAAACTCGCAAACTAAAGTAAAACAAAACGTGAAACTTAGTTAAAGGAATACTAGTTTTATATAACCATTAAAATAGAATATATTTATGAAAATTACAATTGTATCCATTCAATAAATATATCGAGTTAGTATTCTTTAAAAAATGTTTTCGGAGTTACCAAAATTTTCAGAATACAGTCGACCCCCCTATAATACTGTTGATTATTCCGTTTTATATGAATTCCATGTTGTACGAGTCACTTAGATTTTACAAATACGTGTGCAGGGCTGTGAACGGCTCACGTATTTGTAAAATCTAACTGACTCGTACAACATGAAATTCATATAAAACGAAATAATCAACAGTGTTATAGGGGGTCGACTGTATCTGTCTTTTTGTGTCTTTTTTAATATTTTTTAAAGTAATTTGTCAAAATTTCTTGTATAGAGTGTATATATCAGTGAGATAGGATCTATGAATATAATCAGACGTAACTAAAAAGGGATCAACACTATGCTTATAATTTCTCATAAAGAGAAATAAGAAGGAAATCGTCGTGAAAAAGTTATGTTTACTTAATACTGGTATACGCCTTAATCGTTCTACATACAGTTATGATAATTATTTAATATCTGTGCCTTACATATTTTATTTATAAATCAAATCTGAATTTCTGTCCTTATTATGCGTTGAAATCAAACGTATAATTTACTATTTATATACTTTAAATCAAAACGTTAATTCTATAAATTATAAATCAACTGGAAGTTCAATGAAAAAATTTTCTGCAATTTATAACCTCTGTAGAAAGACTTTATTCCAATAATGATGAATGACGTTGTGATTTTCTGTTAGATAAATACTGTAATTTCGTAAATTTTAACCAGTAAAATTGTCGGAGCGAGGCGAAGCCGAGTGACGACTAACACTTGACTTCATGCATTCCTTTTTAACATTATAACTCTAGAATGAGTTGTCCGATCTTGATGAAATTTTCTAGGACGACTCATCATCACATAAAGATGAACTGATTAAAATTTCAACTCTCAAAAATGATCAATTTTTGTAGAACTGGAGATAGTGGTCAAAACGATGGTCGCGTTTTTCTAAAGTATTAGAGGTCAAAATGAATTGACTAAGCCTACGTCCTATGCGGCAGCATCTATTTATCGAGTCTATTTATCCAGAATTAAACTTGATCAGTTCCAAACGGCAGTAGAGCTATATCCAACAAACGATCAAGTTAAACAAAAGAAAAAAATCTACTTTCACTCAACTGGGTGCCCCGTTATTTATATAGCATCTGAAAACACTCCAGATATTGTACTGCATTTGTCCAAAGATGACTCGGTCTCCCCAAGTATTTGATTCCTCAGTTAATGCCAGAATCATGCTGAGAGTAAACTTATGGGTGCAAGGTCTCGTCAATGGTTCACTAGGAACTATACGCTACATTATATATGCTCCTAATGCTCACCCTCCAGTCCTTCCTCTATTTATTTTAGTAGAATTCGATAGCTATTAGGAACCGTTCATCTATGGTCATTTGTTTTCAATAATTCCCATAACACGCTCTTTGAATGATAGCAGTATATTGCGATCTTGTAGACAATTTCCCCTTACCTTAGCATATTCAAAGACTATACATAAATCAGAGGTATTAACTCTTCCAAAAATCAAAATATAGGTAAAAAAGAGTATATATAGATATAGATAAAGAGTAGATATAAATAAAATAGGTAGATATAGATAAAAAGTAGAGTTAATAGATATAGATAAAAAGTAGAGTTAATAGATATAGATAAAAAGTAGAGTTAGTAGATATAGATAAAAAGAGTAGATATAAGTAAAAAAGAGACAGCTATTGGTCTTTCCATGTTGCATTGAGTCGAGTGAAAAAATAATTGACATAGTATTTTTAAAGAGTTACAATAAAGATCACTACGAGTCAATCTGTAAGTCAAAGGCCCATAGTGATTTAATTTCATGAGACGTTGGCATAGCAATTAATGGCTTATTCAGAGCTTATATTTGTACCTTTAAATGATTCATTAGAAATCAAATATATTGTTGAGAACTAATGATTCTTTGTCTGTTTTTACCCTTATAATCTAGAAAATGAAGGTGCGAGCTGCCTTGCTCCGACTACACGCTGATACAGCGTTACTTAACTAGTTTTTATGGAAACACAACTTTCCCATCATCAAATATCACCGCACATCACTGACAATTAATATATCATTATCGAATTCTTAGGAGAATAATATTGATAAAATTTACCTTTTTGTAGCTGATGAATCGATTCTGATGAAAAATGGTTTGGTTCTACTGAGTTAAAAGAAGAAAGAGCTGCTGACTCATATCTGGAAAACTCTTTTGGTTTCTCGTATTCAGGAAAAACAGATGGCATCTTTCCATCTTCAAATAACTTTGGCTGTAGACAATGTTCCAGCATTTGTGTTGGCAGTGAGGACTGCTGGAGTTCTACCAGTGGTTCATATACGATTATTTCTGTACATAGCCTATTTTCAGTTATATCTGCTTCAGGCACAAAATTAATAATTTCTGGGGCAGGCCAATGTTCGTTTAAATTTGAGTGAGGCCCGTATCTAAAATTTTCTATAGCCAGCCATTGTTGATTTATATCTGGTTGCGGCCCAAATCTGACATTTTCTGAGTCTGGCCCATGTTCATATGTATTTTCATATGGCCCATATCCATATATATTTCCATATGGCTCATATCCATAATATTCTGGAGCCGACCACTGTTGATTTATATCTGGTTGTGGCCCAAATCCGACATTTTCTGAGTCTGGCCCATGTTCATATGTATTTTCATATGGCCCATATCCATAATATTCTGGAGCCGACCACTGTTGATTTATATCTGGTTGTGGCCCAAATCCGACATTTTCTGAGTCTGGCCCATGTTCATATGTATTTTCATATGGCCCATATCCATAATATTCTGGAGCCGACCACTGTTGATTTATATCTGGTTGTGGCCCAAATCCGACATTTTCTGAGTCTGGCCCATGTTCATATGTATTTTCATATGGCCCATATCCATAATATTCTGGAGCCGACCACTGTTGATTTATATCTGGTTGTGGCCCAAATCCGACATTTTCTGAGTCTGGCCCATGTTCATATGTATTTTCATATGGCCCATATCCATATATACTTTCATATGGCCCATTTCCATAATATTCTGGAACCGGCCCATATCCATAATATTCTGGAACCGGCCCATATCCATATTCACCCACTTGAGGTTCGCACTGCTGATATTCTGGCAGTATTCCACTTTCTGAGCATTCTGTATTCGGCCCATATTCAGGCATTCCTGCCCATAATTCATACGGAACAAAGAATATTGTATACTGAAATAACAAGTAAGAAATTGCACTATAAAAAAATTAATTTAGAATTCATATCTTAAGTTTCTATCTGTAATAATCTAACAACACATGTCAGCCAGATTGCATGGCCGGATGACCATGCATTCAAATTGGCAGCTCTGGGGGACCCGGGATCGAATCCAGACCAGCGAAAAATCACCAGGAATTTTTAAGGGGGTGGTCTGTCTGGATATGTTGAGCCCCATCCCTCATCACCCGGTTGCCCCATTGTGGCCTGGCCGAACCCATAAATGGCTAGTTAAAGAAGTAGTAGTGCCACAAAAAGGACAGAGTTAAAAAGAAAAAAGACAGCCAGATTTCCAGCACTCGAAGTAGCAGCCTACCGCTCACGAGAACTCTGGATCGAAACATGACAGGTCGAAAAATTCCCAGTATATTTAATGCATTTTATAAAAAGAATGCAGTCTCAGTAGATTTTAAATACCATTCAAAATGCATTTGTAGCACAGTAAACAAGAGGTAATACTTCATACAGGAAGATGCATTTTGAAAATTGTTTGCCATTGTTAATTGTAATTTCTAAAAAAGTTCTAATTTAACATCACATTTAGTAAAAAATTATTTGTATTTTTCTCTGTTTTTTAGTAGAAAATTTAATCAAGATATTTAAAAATGTCGAGAAGAAAATTTCGGGTATTAAAACAATTTATAATTGCTACTTTTTGTTAAACAATGTTTTAAAGTTATACGAAATTTATTGAAATTATTAACTGATTAAAGTTTTTCGATATTGTATTTCTGAATTCATAATATCACAAAAATAGTATTTAGTGCATTATGATAATCAAATATATACTTGTTATGTTTTAACTACGTAAAAAAGTATGTTACGTAATTGAAATATAACAAGCATACATTAAATATTATTTATTTTACGTTTATCTAAGACATAAAGTAAAATTTTCTATTACACTGACCTGATAAGCATACAGAACATAATTGTCATATCCAAATGACGAATAAACTTCATTAGAAAAGCACTGATAACCTGTAAAAAAACATTTTTTAATAATTATTTATTTTCTAACAGACTATTGATATACTTAATTGTATTAATGAAACAATAAACTGTAAAAAACAAAGCTGCAAGTCACGATCAAGTTCTTAACCCTTTAGGCTCTGCGATTAAATTATTGTTATTGATATCAACCCATTTCGATTATTTATTAATTATTATAGTGATTATTTTTATATTTGTCTATTTAATGCATCTTCACGAANCCTACAATTTTTTGTTTATAACGTAGTTTATACGGATTATTTTCAAAAAAATATACGTATTTTGGAAATGTTGAGTCGAATTACTCTAGAATCGATTAATTTTATGAAAGAAAACCTTTCAAACAGCCGTAGTCCGTAAACTATGATTCCTACAAAATTGATTCATAAAGAACGGAACGTATCTACCGTCTTATAGGGGGATCTACTGTATATGCTTGTTATGTTTTAACTACGTAAAAAAGTATTTTACGTAGTTAAAATATAACACGCATATTAAATATTATTTATTTTACGTTTATCTAAGACATAAAGTAAAATTTTCTATTACACTGACCTGATAAGCATACAGAACATAATTGTCATATCCAAATGACGAATAAACTTCATTAGAAAAGCAGTGATAACCTGTGAAAAAACATTTTTTAATAATTATTTATTTTCTAACAGACTACTGATATACTTAATTGTATTAATGAAACAATAAACTGTAAAGAACAAAGCTGCAAGTAACGATCAAGTTCTTAACCCTTTAGGCTCTGCGATTAATATTATTATTATTGTTATTAACCCATTTCGATTATATATATAGATCTGTTATTCTAATTTCTTTTTTAATTTCAACATGAGATAAAACTGCAAATGAAAAGTAATTATTATAATGATTATTTCCATATTTGTCTATTTAATGCAACTTCACGAATTTAAATAATAAAAAATCCCGTTATCTCCCTTGAATTGAAATAAGGATTTGATTTATAATGCAAATGTTATTAATGACATTAAACATCCCATTGAAAGCAAATAATATAGCAGCGGTGCTAATCGTATTGACTTTATAATAATTTTATTCATCTTTTAACCCTACTTTTAAAATGTTAGGACAATAACATTGTTTATTATAGCATTATGGACACGCTGTAAACTAATCAGTAAAATTATACAAATAATCTGATAATTTAACTTACTTTCAGCATTCATTTTCGCAAAAGTATTTCGCTTTCGAACAAATCGCATCCAACAACAATCGCTTGTAATCAACAATAGGATTTCACAATTGTTGAAATTATATTGTTAGCTCTTTTTAATAATGTCGGGACACCCCTAGTGAGGAACATAGAAGTCCACGTTTTTTCAGCTGTGTTCTCGGGGGTTTTTTTTACAGCGGAAGGTCTCTGTAAACTTATATTTGCTGTCATCTGACTGTATATTTCCAAGATAAATAAACGTTTTGTTTTGTTTAGAATATGTCTGATTTCGTTCAAGAACCTTGTAACGTCGTGTTATAACATCTGTCGCAGTCGACAAGATACTTTTAATGCTGTAAGATAGGGAAATTTATTACACCAAAAAGGAGTTCGAATAAGCTTGATGAAAACATTGAGTGAACTTACGGCTAATATTGATAAAACTGTGGTAAATCTTTTGTGGGGTTGTCTGTCTACAACAGCGGTTCTTAACCTGGGGTGCGTGCACCCCCTGAGGGTGCGAAAGAGCATTTCCAGGGGTATGAGAGAAATTTCAAAAATATAAAAAAGTAAGAACGAGGCGACTGTATTCTCTACAAACCGTGGTATCCAGCAACATGGCACCTCCACTTCTTCACTCTCTACTCTACTGTCACTCAGCACATAGCGCTTGTCATCAGTCATCAGTACATGCAGTTAATGTAGTCACATTGTCTCGTGCAGTACAGAAACTAGTTGCGACCTCTTTGCTTACCATAAATACAGCACTTTTGCACATCAAAACAAAAGCCAGAGATCGCTTAAATGCATCTGATGACTTACACGTGGCTCTTTCAAAAAAAAGAGCATCGTTATAATAGAATTATTATGAATAAACAAAAACAACCTAGTCATTAAAATTTAAATAATGCTTTTTATGTTATATAGTAATATATATTGTAAATAAACGCGGCATTTGTTTATGCAATAAATGTTTTTTTTTCTTAAATAAAAAATATAAACACATTTTTAAGGGGGTGCAAGAGCTTATTTTCAGATTCAAGGGGATGCTGACTACTAAAAAGGTTAAGAACCGCTGGTCTACAATGACGACAGACTGATAGAGTTAGATCCAAGGGTAAAAGGAAGGATTTTCCAAAATGATAACGAATTTTCGTCTGAAGCCCATTTCGTTGCCGACTACCAAAGCAGATATATGCTGTTGGAGACCAGGTTGAAGACGCTAACCAAAGACGTAGACATTGGAAGTGTCAGAGATTCTGCAGACAAGTCATCGGCAGGTAAGAAGTCACAGTATCGCTTGCCAAAGTTAGAATTGGTGAAGTTTGATGGTAACCACAGAGGGTGGCTTAAGTTTTGGCGTCCATTTAAAGGGATTCATGAAAATGAAAGTATTTCAGTGGAGGATAAATTTTAGTATCATCTTTAGGGCATTAAGGAGAAATCCAAGGCACGCAGATAGTTCTTAAGAAGTAATTTTCACATTCTTTATAGCCGAAGTACGTAAACTCTAATTTAGATGTTCATTAAGTACAGATAAACCACCATTATTCGGTGATTTTATCTACTCGATTTTTGTAAAACATACTTCCATTTATTAAGCTTACAGTTATAATTTCCTACGTGTGGGAAGATGTACTATATTTGAAATGAATGTCAAACAGAACATTTCTTCTTTTGTTGCAAAGCAACACTTAACTGAACAAAGGAAAAAAAATAGAATAAATCCGCTCACCACCTGCAAGTATATCAGAATTAAATTAAATTTCAGTTTCAATATTTTATAAGAATTACAAATTTACGACCCTCAATGCATTTTCTGACAGAGAATTATTTTAATTACTAACGTTTTCAACCTACTCTTATAGGCCATCATCAGGTTTTTTAAAACCGTTTTTAGAGACTGTTCCACAAGTAGAACATTCCATTTAAATTTTAATTTTTGAAAAATTCTAAATACAAAATTTAAATGAGTTTACATTAAAATTTTTCATCTTACTTATTTTTTCGTATTATAATTTATAGTTTACGAAAACGATTATAGGTGATATAGTAGGAAAAAAAACCACCTTCCAACAACACAATAAAACCCACGTAAAAGTAAAAAAATAAACAATAAATTTGAACAATATGTTCACAATACATGCAAACTCCACAGGCATTCAAAAATGGGCACTATTCGGATACATTTATTTTTAGTTGTGTTTTTTTTTAATATTTTTCCTAATTCTTTCACGTTAAATCTTGCGTGACGAAAGTATTAATTAGTGTAGAACATCCCATTATTTTTATTTTTTGTTTAAAAGTAGAGTTAGATCCACATGCACAAAATGCATCTATTGTATTTTGAATAGTTTCTATGACAAAATTTTGTTCAAATTATGCAAAATTTAAACTATCGTGACATAGAGACCATCGTATTTTTGTTTGTAGATTGCTCCTTCTCTACATTTTGTGTTTCTGAATTAGTAAAATTGAAAAAAGCGTCAAATTTTTATACAAGTTGTGATCACATTTTAAGAAACATCTTTCGTCGAAACGAAAACTTAAAATATTAGATATTACTTTTAACTTAAAATTATGACAATGGAATATATATGAGAAAATATTGTTATTCTCTTATCTTCTGCTTCTTCCACTGGCAAGCAGACAACCGAAGCCGCAATATAAGATTTCTTCAGGAGAGTGAACTGTACACTTTTCGTAAATTACATTGGATAAACTAATTGCAAGTATTTAATAAAGCTATTTACAATTACTTTTTACTAGAGATTTTTTGTCATGTTTTCTTAAATTGGAGCTACATTGATTGATTATACAATAGACTCCCTAGATTTTACAAATACGTGAGCCGTTCACAGCCCGGCGCACGCAATTTTAAAATCTAAGTGACTCGTACAACATGGAATTCATATAACACGGAATTATCAACAGTGTTATAGGGGGTCTACTGTACTAATTGCCATTGTTTGAAATGTTAATAATGTTAACCTTTATATACATTCACAAGCATATACTTACCATTTTCATTTGCGGTAATGGTTGACTGCATCCACATGTACTGTATGTATTTTGATCGACATGGTCGGCTTTTTCGGCACAAAGCCGTTTTTAATTGACAACGACTGTAGTTATGAAAATTTACCACACATTTAAATGTTATTTATATTTTCATGTACTTTAAGATATTATTCCTTCGCCCCCGCGTATCCACTGTTGGACATTAACGACAAACCTGCAGATGATGCTGGGTTGCAGGTCCTATGGAAAATTCTCGAACACGCACAAACTTCGGACTTTCCCTTGTAATTTAATTTTGTTCGTAATTAGTCCTCTCGCTCATATGTAGCCATTCCAAAATTTTATATGTATTCCCTCTAACATAATTGACTGGGATTTCGTTATTTCACTGATTAGATAACTTTTTTCTTTTATTCTGGTACTAGAAATGCTTTGTGTATCTACAAAATTCAAACCGTTTATCTCTGGAATGTCTAATATCGTTACTTTTGCAAAAGTTTATTTAAGTATATTAATTTGTTCTATAAACTAATCTCCGCTTTCATTATAATTAATAAAGATTTTTTCAATATAAAGGGATTGAAACACGATAACGGAATATTCTTACGATATAAATCTTATTTTAAATATATCGCATTGGAAATGGTAAGAAACTTTATAAATTTCATACAATTGTCTTACCCGGGCTAATTGTCTATGATCTAAATGGGTCATACATTCCAGGTTTGTGTAACTATAATTTCCTAATACTACGTTCGCACACAATCCACGACTCATTTCGATCTCGATTTACCTACAATCTGGATTGTGACTGTCGCTAGTCGAACGTCGTGCTGTTCGCACAGGCAGTCCGCTCGAGAAGAACCTGGCTATTACACGCGATCATAAAACTGACGTAACTACGCGGTAAGTCACAAACACCAACAAACAAAATGGAAGTTTTGGTTAGAAATAAATACTTTTTCTTGCCATACATCTAATAATAGACAGATGTCGTCGTCTCTCCAGATGTCTTTTTTATTTCTCTGTCGATAGCCCGACACGTGTTCCGCAGCCATCTTATATTTTCTCGCGCGCGTGGGATTGTAGGATCTCTCTTATGACTGGATCTAGTTTCGAGAACTCTCTCTCCAGTCGATCGCGATTGAACCTCGTTTCAGTCGAGATTGAAACGGTCGAGAGCGTTCGCACCACGGAACACTCTCCGACCTTAGTCACAATCTAGATCGAAATGCTCGAAGCGAACGGGGTATAAGGATGTTTCATAAGAATAGGCTGAAAGCGTTTGAATATTAAATTGTAGTAAGCTCAGCAAGTGTTTTGGTGTTTAATTTAGTTATAATATTTCAAATTTACATAAATTTAAAAAATAATAAATAATTCCACATTAATAAAACAACTCAAATATACAGTGCTAAATTATTTAATTTTTTTCAGAGTAAACCAAATCTAAATAAATAAAAATAAATACATATATAATAATGGAATTTCTCAAAGGTTATGGCAAATAGGCTAAATAAAATAACATGGAAAAAACATGATCAGCAATGGGCTAATTCTTTTATTTTAAACACTAGGGATAACTCACCTTTGGAAAAATCAGTCACCTTTAAAATCGTGGCTCCGGTGAGACGAATATCCACAATTAGCCCTTTTTGAAACTGTCAAGACCTTCGATTTTTCCATTTTCATAAACTTAATGACTATATTGACCAGCAGCATTCTTAAATAGAAGCTTCTGAACACATTGTGACTCATATGACTCAAGTGTTTTGCATATAAGCTGCAAAATTACATTTATTTAATATGCATGGAGTTTCTAATTCATTGGCCAGTGAATTAGAAACTCCATGAGAAAATATATGAGTAATTAAGGACAAGAAGCGCGTATCAAAATCAGTGGCGTGCCGTCATTAGAAGCGTTGGAAGCGCCGCTTCCCTCGTATTCTCTAAAAAATAAATAAATATTAATTTTAATTATATGAAAATAATCGCACAATATTTTATTATAACCGCATTATGTATCTTATTACAAATTTCTA
>NW_019386316.1:39309-61972 GCF_000671375.1 Centruroides sculpturatus | reverse complement strand
GTAACAATGGAATTGTTAAGAGAAAGCGACGTGCAAGACGCAGATGCAGTTTTTTTCGTTTTTGCGGGAAATCGAACATATTTTTAGACCCATCTAAAAATTCTCTAATTAGTCTGGAAACAAGGGGACCCAATTCTTGCATTCTGTGAAAACGGGTAAGGTTTACTGTAACGTAATAATCTTTATCTTAGTTATCGTTACTTTTGCCCGAGCAACGCCGGGCCCACCTGCTAGTTATACAATATAGCGATTAATGAAGAGTTTCGTTTCGTTAGAACTTTTTATAATCGATCTTAAATTTCATATATACTGCATGAGATGTGTGATCTGGCAGTTTTATTTAGTGTCGAGATAATTTGTCAGTACAAACGTTCTGTGAGAAACTATTATACTTACAATGAATACAGACAAATAAACCACCAAATAATTTTTAAATAAGTAAGTGCTATAAAATATTTGTCTTAAAAATTCATCAGATACATTTATAAAAAGCTCCTATGCTACATTACAACTATGTACTGTGCTTACTAGAATGATAAAACGCGCTACAACAAAAACGTTTGTCAAATTTCAAACATTCATTTTAAGAAGAATTCGTCTAAAAATTCTCCACAACTATTTTGAATCGTAAATTGTAACTGTAAATTGTAACTCTTTCTAAAAGAGGGTTACAACTATACGTTCCCGTCTAACAATCAATTTTCCGGTTGCATTCTTTCTTTGGAAACTTTGGAAATACCTTTAAAAGCTTGATATAATGTAACGTGAAAGATACAAACTTGAAAAATGATCAGAACTATATTAAAGAAACGGTGACAACGACCAGACTTCTTAGAATTAAAAAGTATATTCCTAAAATAAAAAGATGATAATTCAAATAATAAATGAAAATCATCAATCAAATACAATAAACAAAGAAACAACTTACTTTATCCGTCTCAATCCTTCAGTAATCCACAGTAATGAAATAGTCAGCGAGAACAGCAAAAAAACTTGTACCATGAAAATACTATCGAATTCAGTGAAGAGATATTCACTTTTGATGAACAATATAATGTTGATCACAGATAAAATAGTGGTGACAGCATACTGGAAAAAGATTTTAATGAAATTAGTTTTCCTTTGTTGAATATATATTTCATATTGAAAAACATGCTTTCCATGATTGTACAGTATTCATCATCCAAATAGTTTCTCTTCGGAAATAAAGGGGTGGCAAACTAGAAAGTTTCTGTAACTTCAAAACACACCCACATGTTGGGAATAATACAAGACAATAATAAGATAATCATAGAAATCGCAAATATAGAAAAAACAAAACAACTACGAACATATGACACGGTAACAATACTTATACCATATAGAAGTTGTGTAACTAAAACCAACCACGAATTATTTCCGCTCTTCCATTTTTTCTTCTCCTTTTGACTACATTAATTTATTAGCTAAAAATGTTGTGGTACATTTCAATACTTACATTGTGAAGTCCAGAACCCGAATTAAATATGTAAAAGAATGAAAATTCGAATAATAATCGAGTAAAATGATCTTCAAAATCCATTGTGTAAATAGTTTAAAATTTACTTGGTTTGACGAAATTCGTACTTTATTCTCAAAAAGGAAAAGCATACGATGATTTTATACGTCTATGAGGTAAAATTATGCAAAAATATAATTTAATCTCTTCTCAGATTATTGCTTTAGTCATAATTGATTTAAAATTTTCCTGGAATTGATAGAAATATTTTGAATTTATGTTAAATTTATGTGATTCCGAATAGAATTTATTGAAGGGGGATGTACTGCTGCCACATCACATTCAGAGTGGGCAGACAATCCTGACGAACTGCTTGAAAGTTCGCTGGGAGATGGGATCTGCTCCACGCATGGTTCAGAAGAAATGATACTTTCTTCTGGAGGATCAGTCCAAGAGAAGTCTCCTGCAACAATATGAAAGAACAACTATTATTTATAGTGTATTAGTATATACATGTATATACTGATGTACTTGTATATAAACATATACATACCTGATTCTCCCTCCTCGTGTGATTTGCTGACCAGTCTTATTGAATAAATATCAACATCTTCCGGTAACAGGGTTGCCAGATTGGGCTACAAGTAGCGGATTGGGCTACCTTTTAAGTGCCCTCGATACAAAAATTTCAAATTGGTCGACACGCTACTTTTTGGGCTAGTGATAATTATCTTCAGGCTACAAATCTTAAAAATACGCTACTTTTTTATTTTCATATATAAAATCGCAGCACATTTCTTGTATTATACAAAACTAATAAAGTTTTATTTAATTATTTATACAATTAAGTGTAATGAAATTAAATGTATTACCGTCGGCCAGGTTTTTATATTTTTTTATTTTACTTAAAGTTTTTTTGTTCAATATTTCTATTTGCAATGAACGATAATTTTACAGAAACGTAACATGTTCAATACTCGTTTAATTCTTTAGTACTTTTTAGTACTAAAACAAGTATTAAACGAGTATCGAACTTGTTACGTTTTAGTAACTTTAGATCTGGCAACACTAGTATTTGTTGAGTTCGCACCGTTACTACCAATTTTTAATTGACTTTATGCATGAATGGCAGCATTATCCTGTTGGAATTGCCAATTTTCTTTCCCAATAAGTGATCCAAAAGTTATTAAATTTTGATACAACGGTTCTTGATACAATGGAAACAGGATGGCTTAAAACTGAAAACAAAAACCGTAGTCGCTAAGTCTTTAAGTTCAAAAAATGAATCGCCTCGCCTGCGAATGACTGGCTTTGATTTAGAGAAAATTGATGCAGATACACCGAATATATATATTATAAACTTATTTCATTAGTAAAAGTGCATAGTTGCAAAATAATTCATTTTTATTGTTTGGGCTACAAACAGTTCAAATCCGCTACTTTTGGAGCACAACCACGCTACTTTTTAACCTTCAGATCTGGCAACTCTGTCCGGTAAACCAATCTTTTCTCTCATTCCCCTCTCATATATCATTTCTTAAAAAACCGAGGAATGAAATCATGATCTGAAAACCATAAAAGAACATGAAATTCTGTTGTTTGATAGAAACTAAACAAATGACTTGTCCTTTTTAATTACTTTAAACTAGTTTTACTATTATTAATGCTATAAATGCTTATCATACCCTCCAATTCATAATAAAACTAATTTATACAATTTAATTGTAATTTTAACTGTAACCGTTCAAGGTAACCTTTATTACAAGGGGTAATAAATTGGTTATTGTATACATTTGAATGTTATGTTCCAACTGATGAGAGACTATAAATCCAAAATGCATGTTTTTTTTTTCTTTTTTGGAAAATACACGTGTATAAAGTCCTATAAATTAAAGGATATTTAAGCCTTTATTTATACCATTCATAGCAATTTGCTAAAGCTATAGCCTAGTTTACAGCAATTCTTAATAATATCACGTTGGAATTACATTTAAGGTATTAATATTGCGTAGAAAGTGATTTTTATTGGTATAATGTAATTTATCAAACAAATTATGTAAAAGGTATGCCTGTACAGTCTTTTACACAAACTTTAATATATAATTTGTGTGAATTTCGAGTTTATTTCGTGTAATTAATAAAACGTTATGAAAAACAATAACTTACCATTTTCTAAACGACGTTTAATTGAAGAATCAATTTTTAATTCAATTTTTAAGTTCTCGTAAACAAATTCGACGAATTCCATCGTGGTGGCTGCCATTTTGTTTAAGTGCAAAAAGCACCTCGTTCCATCATTGCAGATTTAACCTCGAACCAGTGAAATCGCTGAGAAGTTCTCTGCGCGCAGCGCTTCAAGAAAACGAGTTTAACAACGCTCTCAGCTGCACCGCTTAGAAGCGCTGCTCGCAGCGCTGAATTTAACAACAACCCGTTGGTCTCGATTTATCCTGAATTGACTTATGGCCTTCTCTGTAACTCTTGCATGACTTATTCACTGCTATTCTTCCTAAACGATGTTCACTGTAAGCGTGATTCATTCATCTATAGATGTCATCACACCTATTTCTATCTGGCACTAAAAACTGAACTACAGCCCGTTGCTCGATTCTGAACCCTTTCGTCATAACTAACTTTGCATTAATATATCAATTACTGGAGACAAAATCTATTCCCGCCAATGCTTAATGCACGCTTCGTTTTTGTTGATCTTACCCGCAGTTAAGGTAGCCTACCAATTGCTACTTTGCACGATAAAATATGACACGTGTCCACTTTCCAATTGGACAATCCTTATACTTTCTCTCATAAAGAAGAGTTTAAAAAGTATCGTAAAGTATAGATTTTCTTAACTTTTTCAATGTATCAAAAAATATTGTTACTATTTTTACATAACTTTAAACAATTACAAATAAATCTATACTAGCCTATATATTATTTGCTGTACCTTGTAAAAGAAGTTTCTCTTTATGATCAACTTACTAACATAACAGAAAAATAAATATAAATATTTTAATTTGTATTAAATAATAAAAATATTTTTCAGTTTATGTTACTATCTAATTTTAAGTATAATATTTTATCTCAGTTTACACGATTAGAATTAGTAATCGTTAGTGTAAATTTGCCATTTGTGTGGTAACAAAAAGTAATTTACATCGAAAGCAAATATATACGATTTAAATTTTATTTTAAATTTACGCCGATAAGAATAATAATAAATATTATTAAATTAAAACTTTTTTGCGTAACAGAAGGTAATAGTACCTCTATTTCACACTGCCTGGACAGATTTGTAACAGTCCAAACTCAACCAAATTTTCTATGCTGACGTTTCTAGAGATGCAAAAGAGATGAGATTTCCCTAGAGGAAGATTTAGTTTATAAATTCTTCATTATGAGACTTGTGACGTAGCGGCGAGAAATCTCAGCGCAAATTTTCGGTATTATAACTCCCGAAGTGCACTCACAGCACTCTTTTTACATTAAGCAACTTCACAAGAAAGGCACATTCAGGCACGATTACGACCATCGTTGCTGATCGGTAGTTTTATACCCAGAAATTTACCATAGCACGTGTGCATTTTGCATAAGCTAATTATTTTTTCCACACCTAGCGCCACAAGTTCTGTAATAGAAAACATTGGAACTTATTTTTTTTCTCGCGGAAATGGTTTTCGGGTATTCAGCAATGCCAGCATACAAATTTTAATTGAGTTTTTCTTTATATATATTCCTGTAGATAGCGTTAAATAAAGGTATATTAAGTTCAAAACAAAACAAAAGGAAAACCATATATATTTGACATGAATAAAACACTAAAAATTTCAGATAAATCTTAAATTTGATTCTTTTACTTAAGAGATGCATTGGTAATCATTTGCAAATTGCATTTATCGATTGTTAAAAATTTCATAACATATAATATTAAATATTTTATTATTATTAAAGTTTAAAATTTAAGCATAAACGTTTTAATGTCATTAATAATTACTCCGAACATTATTAAATGAGTTACGACAAGTAAAATTATTAAAATCTTTCTAAATTTTATTAAGCAGTTTAATTTGTATCTAGTAAGCTAAAAAAAATTTATTTTTTAAAGTTCACTATATACAATAGTCTATTAGCAATAAAACAATAAATTTACTCTTGATATTGATTAAAATATAATAATGATGATACTTAGAGTGTTAACAATAAGAAAAGTTTAGACGAAATGAAAATGGAAAATTAGTATATGAAATCAATAATTCAAATAAAAGAAAATAAATATAAATCAAAATGTTCAGAAATAATTCTATAGAATAGTTTAAAGTAAAATAAAACTTTTATTACTAAACTACTACGAAACTTCATTTTTGTTTTTGTAACTTTTGTTTTTATATTTTTTGTTTGAAGACAATTAAAAATGGATAACATTATGTAATATTATAAATTCTATTTTTTAAAGTAGATCATTCAACTTCAATCGTTTGAGAAAATTCCGCTTAGGCTATATATTTGTAAACTTAATTAAATTAAAAAACGAAAATTGGAAACATAAATTTTGAAATAAATAAAAGAAAATAGTATTCTCATTTAAGATAAAGTTTACGTAGGTATTTGTTGATGAAAATTTTCTTTATTATTATCGTCAAGAGTGGACTGTTTATAGTACGAGCAATTTTAAATTAAAGGAAAAATTTGTTGGAGTGAAATGCTGTGAAAAAAATTTAACATTAGAAAAAATAGAGTTTCTATATATTTTACTTTTGCAAATGTAAAATAAAATATTTGAGATGTAGGGCGCCTCTGGTAACAATGAAGTACGAGAGAGAATGAAAAGAATTGATGGATTTTCTTCTGACGGGAATAATAGACAATGAGAGAAATTCAAAAATTTTAAGTAAAAAACAGCATTTATTTTGTGAAAAATGTTTGTTGATATAACATTTAGATGCTGAGTGTGTAGTTTGTTTCGTTTCATTTTCCTATTTTAATTCCATCAAGTTTCCTCAAAAAACAAATATTTTTTTATAAATATTTGTTTTTTGGTAAGATATAAATAGATCTGGTAAGATAATAAACTTAACACACAAATTAAATATTTAAGATTTATATCAGTTTGCTTCACAATTCTTTTTAATTTTATTGATTTTCTGTGTGTATATAAACTGTACGAGGTATCCCTCGTACAGTACAACACGATTCGAGAATTAGACATCCCCATACAAAATGTCACATTTTAAAGTCCGAACTCCGTCATTCGATATTTTTTTTTATTCAAGCAAGCGTGAATTGTTTGTTGTCTCATATTTGTCCATGAATTTTAAAATATTGAAATTTTCAATATTTTGTTCTTGTTTTGTGCCTTTCGATCGGTTTTCTTTAATGACAACTGATTGTACAATTTTTCTTCTTCCTTATCCTAACTTTCCTATAAATCAGGTGTCGCTGTCGTTGGTGATAGTACTCTAAATGAACCCGAAAGACTGTCGTTGTGTTTTATTTTTATAAATTAAATTTAAAGTTGCTAAATAAAAAGATTAAATTTTTAAAAATCTTTTAGGCAAATGCAAGCAAATAAAAGTATCGAATTTTTATTTGCTTTGAAAAAGTAGAGAAAAATCAAAATGTTACTGATATTTAAGACGGTCAACAGGAAGGCTTAGAAGATGACAATATTTTGCCAAAAAATTAATGTTTATCAGTGAAGTTAAACCTAATATTAACGTGCAATACTTTTGATTGTAATTGTTAGTTAATTATTGATTGCTTTAATAAGCATATTTCTCTTAATTATGAAAAAGAATAGTATACTTTTTGCTAACTTTTGAAACCTAACCCTATGTTTTGTATTAGTCTTTTGTGTCTTATAGCACGGATTCGCATAACATGGCACTTTTTCGAAACCTAACTACCATGTTATATGGGGATATCTGTACTTAATAAAATATTTGTATATGTAAATATACACATAAATCTTTTTATTAACTACAAAATTCAAAGTAACTCCATGCAAGATTTTCTATTTTTGACTTTCCGCCGGAAACAAAAATGATTTTTTATCATTCTTATTATGGTTTGGCCAGATCAATAGGTGCGTTTGGATGTTGAAAATAGAATCCGACAAATTCAAGATATGGGCGATTATCTATAAAAAATTTTGCTTTAATTCGATCTCGGATCTATCAGAGCCTCACTGCACCTCGCCTTTCAGCCATGCTAAACATGCAATTTGTGAATGTAGACAATCTGTTACTGTGAATGATCGATATCTGGCGAATGTCAACATTCTCCGGTGAATGTCAGCATTCACATAATCGTTTCGTGTATGTACGAAATATTTGCTAAATATTATTTCTCACTTACACCGGCAAATGTCGACATTCAGCATGCACTGA
This sequence comes from Centruroides sculpturatus, assembly GCF_000671375.1. NCBI lineage: Eukaryota > Metazoa > Arthropoda > Arachnida > Scorpiones > Buthidae > Centruroides > Centruroides sculpturatus. Next base: position 54,109 of record NW_019386316.1, on the reverse strand, counting down.
TGGTGAATTTTGAATAAAAATATTTTTATTACGTTAAGACAAAAATGCAACTTTTTAATATGTCAAAATAGGAGAAAGCTTAAATAACAGCACATGTAAATAAACTGTTGAACCTAAAACGAACAGTACTTTCTAAATCATTAAAGAATATAATACAATAATAAACTTACACATAAATTATGTGATTAACGTTATACAATCTTATTTATTGCAACAACTTAAACTGTTATGGCACTTTGAATTGCACATGAGTCCCTTGCTTTTAAACCTGCATTTATTCCTGGAACACTTCTTTTTGCAATAGCAGCGTGTATAGCTTTGCCCTCCACTTTTCGAATTAGCTGCAGCTGCTTCTCTCAGCGATATTTCTTGAGAAGAAATCTCATCTATGGAAAGTAACTTTTCTTTACAAAATACGAACTAACTACGGGTATAAAGCTGCTTGAGGGTATCATTTTTGTTTGCTAATTTATAAAAGTCGGAGTCTTCTATACCAACAACAACCGCCAACACATTTCGGGCATCTGTACGGCTACGGACGACATCAGGGACTTATATTCGCAGGATATCACCAATTTCAGCAGAAGAAAATTTTCTTTTTGAGGTTCGTAACATTTTCGTTGCTTTCAGTAAAAGATTCTCTTTCGCGGCCGCTCTTTTTATAGTGATAAATTCGTGTTGTTCAGTCAGGGCTTGACATGAAGACGTGGTGAGTTGCAGCTCCTCTTTAATATTTTCCTTTGGAATATGGTATTCGTTATGGCCACTGCTCAAATTTTCTTCAAAAGTATTAACAATTTCTTCGAGCTGTTCTTCGGTTTCAATATTTGCGATTTGTTCGCCAGGCAAAGATGCTATGCCTCTTTTTGGTTTAACGCCAAACATTGCTTCATAAGGACTTTGGTGTATTCCTTCGTGATATGTAGTGTTCTTGGCAAATTGTACAAAGGCAAACTATCTGACCATTTATTTGTATCGTTATCTTTCACCCATACAGTTAACATATTCTGTATATCCCGATTGGCCCTTTCAACTGAGCCTTGTGTTTGACTATGACGAGGCTTTCCATGAACTATCTTAACATCTTTCCACATAGTGCATAGTTCGGATATGACTTGATTAGAAATTCCCTACCATTATCTGAATGCAATATAGCTGGGGCAACAAATGTTAAAAATATTTGAAGAAGGTGATATGTTACTTCTTCAGCTGTCTTAGTTTTCAAAGGTCGTTGCTGGACAAATTTCGTTAAATGATCTTGTTACACTATTATGAACTTATATTCGCCATCCCTGTGTGACTGCAGGTCTATCAGATCGACTTGACATCTTGAGTTTAACTCTGAACTGACCATTGTATCACAACAATACCTTTTTTAGGTGCACTATGTTTTATTTGACATTATTTACATAAATTTAAATACAACATTACGACTTCGTATGTAATATTTTTGTATTTGAGTTGCAATTCTTTAAGCATACGAGTTCTTCCTCCATGGTCTGTTCTGCTGTGAGTTTCAGATAGTATACTGAACAATTCATCATTGGTAACATAATACTGTATATTCGTTTCTCCTGGTTTTAATGGTACAATTAATTTCTCTTCGTCATTAGTTTTTAAAACGTTAAAACGTTTTAATCGTCTGTAATCCAAAGGTGTGCTGCGCTTAGTTTTAGCAGAAATCACTTCAGAAAGTATTTTAGAGTACTTTGTTTGAGAAAAATAAAAACAATTCTTCTCGTTTACTTGCAATTAATGCACGTAACTTTTCAAAAAAGTTCTTGGTTTACTGCAGTATCCATTCAATATAAATTAGGGTATCGGATAAAAAAATAAAATTTAAGAAAACGTTGCACGCACCAGCAAATCTTGCATAAGACTGAGAAACAGCAGTGTTCCAAAGTATAACAAATAGATACCACGTGATTTCAACAGCGGCAGAACAAAGGATTTGGCGACAGACTGTCGCTTTTCTGTCGACATCGGCTTCTCGGGTGTCGTTTAGACCTCCATCAAAGCTTATCTGTGCTTGTCGAAATACACCGGCGATTGTTCGAATGTATAATAATATAACCAAATATTCGGTCTTTCACCGATGTATTTTGTTTGTGTCGTCATTCACCGGAGAATATCGACATTCTCTAATTTCGGTCTTTAACGGTAACATATCCACTACTTTCTAACAATTTAGTCAGAGTGAAACCTTTGTCTTTAAATTTACTTCATACAATGAAATACAGAAAATTTTGTTAAATTCTGAATAATTAAATGATTTAGTTATGTAATATAGCAATCATAGCGTAAAATACCGTATAAAAAATAATATTTAATCGCTTTATGAATTATTTCATAAGTTCAAAGAAACCCTTAACAATTGCTGGAACAACATGTTTAACTTTATATAATTTTGATTCGAACAGATTCCTTGCTGAATTTACAAACATTTTATAAAAACAACAAAAAGCAATCTTGCCTAAACAAAATATTTACATTAAACACTTATTTCTGAAAAGAAGCCAATTAATATCGCTCTCTTTCCTCTTGAATATTATTTCACTGAATCAGCTTCTCAATCGAGACGTAAGCTACAGTAACTAACCGTCTTCCCAATAAGACTAAATAGTGAATTTCCCTTATTGCACTCACAATATTTTAAGATCAGTTCTAATGGCATCCCAAAGTTTTTGAGTGCTTAAAATTTCCGTTGTCTGATAGTATCGAAATTTTTCTTCACTCATCAAAATTTATCTAGTTTTAGGTTGCCGAATTCACAATTTTGAGTCAAAACGTACACAAATAACCAATTTCATGTTTGTTTTCATCTGAGTTTGAGCGTCTCAGTTTGAACTCTTTCTAGATGTTCGAATCTTCCAAACTCCGTCTTGAGACTATTTTAAAAACAACTTTACGCTTTGTATGGTGTTGCAAAACGTAATCAATTTAGAAATTAAATTTATTTGATTATTTATACGATTATGGTAGAATCTTAACACGCGGATAATCAAAAACTCGAATAGAACCGAATATTTGATAACTGATTAAAATAAACTGGATTTGGATGCATTAATATGTACGATAACAACTTTTAAATTATACAATAAAACACTTTATTTTATTTACAACTGTACCAGTTGTAAATAAAATGAAACAAATGAAAACCTCTTTTATTTTTTTTAAATTATGGAGAAAAGTTTGTTTACAAAATAATCTCTCACCACAATTGACACATCTCGAATGATGGAAAACTCCGTTAAATAGGTCTCTACTGTATTAAATAAGTATTAAATAATAATTATTGAATATTAACTACAGTTGTGGATTCGGAATAGAATTTCGAAGAAAAAACCCCAAAATCCTGATAAAAGAAAAGACTTCTCAGTGCCCGTAGGGCGAAAAGATTCAAAAAATAAAAAATAAATAAGATTAATTTATATTACTAAATAAGTGCGTACTGTATATATAGTCTATAATATATACATTTTATTATTTTAATATATAGGCCTATATTTAAATTGTAAAGTAAAATTTTTATCACTCGAAACTTGTTCACACTTTTCAATATCTTGTTCTCTATATAATTTTTTTTGTAATATTCCTAAGTTAAAGTTTTGTTTCAACTTTCGATAGTCATCAATCAAACTTACTTCTTTTCTAATATTTGTCAATAAAACTTTTTCATTCAAATTATGTCGTCTCTTTAAAGTACGCTTGTTCGTTTTATCTATTACATGACACGTATTCAAAATTCTAGAAAAATAAATTTTGTAGATTCGTGCGAAAACAAGACTGTAGATTCAAGTAAATATTAAAATATGGAAAAAAGAATTCATAAAATTCATATTTTTTTCCAGATTTTAATATTCATTAAGTACTCATACTACACAGGACAAAAAGTCTACCGTAATACTCATGTTTATATAAAGTTTTTTATTACATAATCTATGCAATCATCTTTCAACTTATTTTCCTCTCTTTCTGAATTTCCCTGTATTAGCAAATACACAAAATGTAAGAAGTAAAAAGCACTGAAAACACACGGGCGTAACGCAAGAGATTGTTCACAGCGAAAGCGAAAGACGACATGAGTGCACAATGGTAGATAGCATTACTCTACGTTCGAACTTGGTGTCGAATTTTTTTCGAATTTAGCGTTCGAACTCTGGAACGTTTGAAGTACGAGATGCCACTGAAATTACAACACACAACAATTTTAATCATTGAAATTATATAAGAAATGTACTATCTAAAAGTTCTGGAAATTTCTTATAAAATTCATAGATAGTAAAAGGATTTTCTTACATTAAAAGTATTTTAAAAATTGTGCGATAAACCTTACATATGTAATTTGAGTTTACCTCATAAAAGGGTTAATTCATATTTTCTTGAAATCCAAAATTATATTTAATAAAAACTACATATACTTTGAGAAACTATCTGATATAATTTGACTCAATCGTGATACCAAAAGTACACAAATCTTACACAAAGAAAATGTGACATTAATTACAAGCGTTATATTAAGGAACTTTCCACTTTATACTTTACTGTGAAGAATGACTGCAAATTTCAGATTTGATGGTAGCTTAATAGCAGTTTATACATCGGATGATAATCAAGTTAGCTACAATAAAACAGCCAAAGTGACGTCTGAAGAGAGTATTTGAAAGTGGCAGAAGGATAAAAGTGTTTCCTTTAATCAAGGGAACATGTGGATAATGAGTAATTTTGAATGGCTTATCTGACTCCTTTGATCAGATAGCTTTAGACTTTGCTAAGTAACCTTAATGTAAGTTTCGTTAGCAATAATCTTGATAATCTAGACACTAATTATGAACAAAGTCTGTAACTTCTTTCCAATCCTGCCATAAAATCTTATAATATGAAAATATAAACAACAAGGACATAAAAATTATTATATTTTATATAATAATAACTTGCATATATAAGAAGCATATTAAATATTTAAGTATAAATGAAACCGAATAAAGCCCTAATTGCTTTGAAATAAATATTAACTTCTATCATCAAAAATGTAAATTAATAATTACTGTATATTTATATATAACAATGTACAGAAATGTTTTAGTTTCCTTATGTAAAATAAAAAATTAATTAAAAATCTGTATAGCAGGCTATAACTATCTTATTTTAAAGAGATGTTCGAATTTATAAACTTTAAGAATCGCTGGTTTAATAATCGAATACTGTATGAAGGAAAGACATATTTATTACAGCAATCTTGCATATTTTATAAACAAAATTAATGTTTAGAAAGTGAAGGTTAAATAAAAAATTGAATACTGTAATAAAATAAGAAAACTTCTACGTAAACTAAAAAGGTTTTATCTTTAATCATAAAGAAGTAATCTTATACCGAAAAGTATTTATCATTATTCTTTATTAAAGATTATTTAAGTAATTTTTTCAATCAGAATTCTATCAAGTCTATCATTCATGACAAGACAAAGTGTAGAGTTACTACAAGTTATTTATTTATCTCTGTTTATATTTTCGTCTTGTACAGAATCCATTTGTGATTCCAAATTATTTGCATTGCCAGAAATAACTCAAATAAATTGAATGCGGTATCGTTTCTGAAAATACAAAAAATAAAAAAAAATGTTAAACAAAACATATTAAATTGAATGTGGTGTAATTTATCATATAAATTTAAGAAAGTGAAAAAAAAATGCTAAATTATTTTAGTTTTCAGAAATTTATTAAAATAAGTCCTTTTTTTTAGATGCTATTCATAACAAATATCAGAATTTTTATGTAATGAATACTTCAAGAAATAGGTAAAAATTATCGAATAGATTTGTTTATTTATTTCTGACATTTATTCAAATCTGGATAGAGCTGTTTCCTTCTAATAATAAAAAAATTATACTTTTAAATATAACTTAATAGTTCTAAATAAAATTATAAAAACTTTGAAAGTTATTTTATAATAATAGAATGTTGAGTAAGTAAAATCAAAATAAAACATTTGTTTACGTAAGACAAAAGTAATTTATATAAAATAATAAAATGATTTTCAGTAAAATATTTAAAACACTCAGATATAATGTAGTCAGATACGATGTGTGTACAACATTAAGAGTTTTGTTTACTTGAAACAGAAAATGTTTAGAAGAGATCTCAACGGATTTATGTATTTGTTTATATGAAATTTATAAAATTAAATATATTATCGTTCTTCACCATTAGGTAATTCATTTATTTTAAAACTTGTGTTATTTAAATAATTAAAAAAAGTTCTATCATTAATCATAAAGATTCTTTTTATCAAACGGCATCAATTAGATTTAATCACGCGAAAATCATCAATTAATCATCTTCAGAATTAAACGATATTTTTGGAAATTGTCTATTGTGAACAAGAACATCAAAAGTATCAAAAAATAATTTGAATATTAATGAATATTTTATTAAATAATGTGTGTACAAATACACTTCAAAGAAACGAACAGATTAAAAATAAATATAGAAGTTTGCTTTCGATTATCAAAAATTTATGTAATTACTATTTAACATGATTAAACGTGTCAAAATATTTCAAAACTTATTTATAATGTCGTCAGATAACATATTCTAAAATTATTAATTTTATAATGCATAATTAATGATAAGTTTATGATAATTATTCGTAAGCAAAAAATATTGATTTTGTCAAATATTCAAATATTTTGTAATTGAAATAGTTTGAAAATGAAAAATTTGCTACATGTACTTTTATTAATAATAAATTTTTCAATTAAGTATTTAAAAATTGAAAAGGAGGAGGAAAAAATTTCTCAAAATAAAAATTGAAAAACATTAAAGAGCATAAAATATTTTTAATGTGGTACGTAATATTTCATATTACTTTTGGAATATGTTAAAGTTTTGAAAGGAGAAGTGCATTACGATGCATGATAATTAGGCCATGATTTACGTGTCTTAAAAACTTGAAAAATTTTAATTTATTATATTTAAATGAATTTAAAATGTTAAAGTTTGTTCTGGTAATTAGTAAATTTCTCTAATACTTAAAAATTAATTGACAAAATGATTAAAGAATATTTTATTTATATTTCGTGTTATTATTACAGGTAATTAAATTATTTAATTATTCAAGATTGTGTATTGCTTTTGAGAATATATAAATTTAAGACGAAGTTTTAAATAAAATCTTTTAAGATATTCTTAAAAGAGTGGATACTTAAACAAACATACGTTCGTTCTATTTATTGATTGAAAACAAGAATTAAGATAAGCTTGACGAATGAAGATGGAGATGAGGAGATAGTTCGAAGAGACATTTATCCAATAATAGCTAATGTACTTCATATGTAACCAAATATAGTGTTATTGTCTTCCCATTCCAGAAGAACCAATGAGATAAGCGAATTTTCTTTGTTTTATAAAGATTGTTTTCGTTTAATATCTTAATAGAGTAATTTAATTAGATAAAACTATATTGCGTATGTCCAAACAATTTAATATAAGAAAACAGAATTTTATATAATTTTCGTATTTTCTGTATGTATTATATTCCATTTTCGCGGACGACTCTTCCTTAGATTTTGTATAAAAATATTTTCATTTCGACTTCCAAAGTCTTGGAAAGTTTAACAATGATAACTATCCAAGTTTACATAAAATTTTAAAAATTTATATTGAATTTTTTTTACTCAGTTTTACATTACAGTTTTGTATAGGGATTTCACAATTTTTAAATGCAAATTTCGTTATTCGATATTCTTTTTATTCAAGTAATCACGCGTTTGTCTCAGATTTGCCTACGAATTTTAGAATATTGAAATTTTCAAATTATTTTGTGCTTTTCGTCAGGTTTACTTTAATGAAAACTGATAGCACAAGAAAGAAAAAACTTGCACTAATTTTCCTATTAACCAGGTGTCTATGTCAATGCTTTCAGACTTTAGCCCTTAAGACTGTTGTGAATTTCCGAGACACGGTTGACTCCGTCACACGTTTTTGATGGCCGTTTATTATTTTGAAAGATTCGTTTGATTTTTAAAAATAATAAACGGCCATCAAAAACGTGTAATTGACTAGATGGTATCAGGAGTCCTGACACAATTTCCACCACCTAGTCAAGTATGCGAATTGATTTTTGTAGCTAACTTCCGGATTTATAGGAGGGAATTTCAATCGAATGACGTAAATAAGACAATGGAGTTAGACCTTAGCTATTCACGAAATCAAACATACTCAAATATCTAAATAAAATTTAAATTTATTAATGCTTAAATCATAATACAAATCGAGAAAAATATCATTATCAATAACAAAATAAATATATATAGAGATTCGCTATTTTCTATCTAATGGAGAGAGAGTTTACAATATAGTTGGAATTTTTATACTTCTTATATATTCCTTTTGAGTTTCTGCATCGGCTTTTGACGGGAAAGTTTTCAGCTGGACGACGGTAAACATTGTGTAGGTGTGTCTATTCGACTGGGTTTCCGCGCGCTATTCTATCAAGGCTCTATTTATTCAACTTCCATCGTTCAATCATTGAAGACAATTTAGGTCACCTGAGCAGAGAAGCAACAAGGATCTTCCTTGTTGAATTGGCATCGTTACCATCTCTCCTCACAGGAACTTCCCTCAAAAACGAAAGAAAGTCCTGTGGTGACTCATGACTAAATAACAATTTTTTCTTAAACTGTTAAATTTTTACATCAGTTTAAGGACCGCAAAAGCAATTTTGATCTCAGATTCTTTCACTGTCACTGTGTTTTCTTTTATGTGGCTTACAGAATTGTGTTCATTCTCAAAATCTGTTGGGTCGATTTTGATTAAACTTTACCATTTTCCATTAATTGCGATGAGGAATCCAAGAATGCAATAAAAATGGGGGTCTATGACTTCGTTTTGAGATATAAGGTCGTAGCACGAGCGCACGCGACAAAGCGATATTGCACAAATCGACCACTTTGTCGTGCAATGTTCCACGGTCGCTAGCACGCATTCTGTGAGTTTATAGAATTTAGTTCGTTCTCGAAATTCAATGGATTGAACTTTGTGTGAAATCCGGAATTTTTACCGAATTTTCCGATTAATATACAGCATTTTCCTAAACCTCCAATTTAATTTCCTTTAAATTCTAAACTAAAACCTAACTTAAAAAAAGGGAAAAATTCCGATCTCCCCTTTCGTTCAAAGTAAACATCCGTCCATTTCGAAACTAATCCCACATTCCAACTCCAAAGTTGATAGTTAGCATGGGCCCGGGGACAACTTTGACCCATCCGCGTACCCTTTACCTCACAACAATTGGTCACATGACCATTCTCCCACGACGAAACTATAAAAGCCACTTGCTTCCCCCTCTCGGAGGAGTCGTTCATCAGCCGCCAACCATAATTTCCTAAGAATATCATATCCTATGGACTATATATCCTATTGAATACTGTATCCTATTTTTTATATTGTGACCTAAGAATTCAGTGTTCTTATCTCGCCAGTTCGGACCCATCTGGATATCATAATCATTTTCCGCAAGGATAATTAAAAGACATAAAGAGGTATGGAACAAATTTTTGTGAACTTTTTCTCGGCCCTTCGCGTTTTAGGGACTCATAATTTTTCCCTTGACCTGAGTTATTGTAATATCTATGTAGCTAATAAATCGTTGTTATCTTGTTAAATTGGTGTCCTCTTTTACTCGTATATCGCCTGTCTTACCGACGGCACTCCTCCCTCCGCCACTCGATCCGAAACATTTAATCCCGTTATAGCGGGAAAAAGAGAAAATTTTGCCATCTTGACAGTGATCAGGTTTAACTACCTGTTGCCGGACAGGGAGCCCTTCAACTCTCCCCGGCGGTTCACATTTGCCATTTTCCATTAATTGCGACGTGGAATCCAAAAATGTAATGAGGTTCCATTTAAATGTAAAAAATATGAGTCCGTGACTTCATTTTTGATATACAGAGATATTAAAGTGACAATGTCCGTGCTCTTTGATGCGATTGAACGTCCCTAACCGAATTAAGCCAAGAGGCCAAATATAAAAACAGCATTGCGTGCGCCTAAAGAAGAATAGACATGAAATACGGACAAAACACAAGAACAAAGCAATCGATGGCAATTGCTTTGTTCTTGGATTGCCTCTCTGTATCTGCAAATCTCTTTCCGTTTACGGCCATTGAAAGAATCTTGTCTCCCATGGCAGGCAAGTACAAGTATAGCCTCTTTTATGGCGGAAAGTGCAAATTTCACCTGTTTGCGTCCGTCAGGTACAAAGATCGCCTCTTGTAACAGGTTCAAGGATCGTTTCTTACTTTCCGGCTCCGTCTCAATTCTATCGCTATGCGACAAAGTCGCACGATGTCCTAGTAGATTTAGTAAAGTTTATTTAAACACTTTTAAGTAAGTGTTATTAATTTTTTTTTTAACCGTGGTTATTATTTACCTACCAATGATTACTTATTCGTAAAAATGACAAACGAAATACGGAGGTATCTCGGTACTCAAACAATTCGGTATTGGAACACAATTTCTGGAAAAAAGTCGCTCGATACTCGACTGAACAAACACGATCCGCTAGAACAAATATTTTCGATTAATAACATATTTTTATTTCGTCTTCCATAAAAATTTTTATGATAAAAATAAAAAATATAAAAATGTTGCTGATATTTCTGATCAAGATTAACAAAAGAACTCAGATAACGATGATACTTTGTAAAAAAAATAAAACGCTCTCGTTTAACTAAAATTAATATTTATACTCAATACAGTACTTTTATTTTGAATTTTTATTAATTATTGATTGAAAATAAATTACCGATTGCTTTAATAAACATAAAAAGAATAGTATAGCATACTTTTGCTAACTTCTGGAACGTAACCCTATGTTTTGCATTAGTCTTTTGTTTCGTATAGCACGGATTCCCAGAACACGACACTTTTTCGGAACTAACTATCGTGTTATAGGAGGGATACCTGTATTTCATATCAGCTACCATTCATTGTGATTGCTTATTGATTTCCAATATCCCTATCAGATCTTACTTTGTCATGAAATTTTTGTATTGTTTCTTTATTTGATTCCTAATAATCAATGCTATTTTTAAAATTAATCGACTTTTTTTAATTTTTTTATAATTGAAGAATCTATATTTCATCAAATAATAAATGTGGAGAGCGAAACGCCATCTGCCGGCGAGACGACGAGAGCGGGACGAGACGCGACTTCGCGAGAGGAGACGACGGTTGAAGAACGCGCGAAAAGACGAAAGACGAGAAAGAAGTCCTACATTTGTTTTTTTTATAATAATCACAATATTTTTATGTAATTTGTATTCCTTAAAACGTTCCTGTTATCCAAATCTTTCTTGTTTCAATTAAAGTTTTTCAAAAGGCAAAGGAAAGTCTCACATAAATAAAAACTTTCATCCACGAAATGGAAGAAATAAAATAAGATTCCAAAGCCAAGAATGTCTTATCTCTGTTAGAAACTTGCAAGTTAAAGAATGAGTCATCAAAAAGAAATAAAGTTGTGTGGTTTAAACGTCTGTTCGACGAATTATCTGTTCGTACACCGAAAAGAAAGAACGCTGGTACTCGTCAAAAGAATTAAATCTGGAAATTCGACCAAATCGTGCCTTATTATCGTCAACTTTACAGTATCAATCACTAGGAAGAAAACTTGTCAAATCTATTCTTATATCGTTCGAAGTCGAGATTAAATAAACCAGCAACGAGTTGCTCGCGTTTCCTGACAACATTTAAAATTTTGGTGGCGCCTTCTGTTATCATATTTTATTTTTAGAAACTTCTTATACTTTTAACTATTATAAAATAGAAAAATGCTTAATTTTGAGAGTAGATGATTTTATAAAAAATTGTAAATGTTAATAATGAGTAAAATCGTCATTAAATGCGACCCTACTCGAAATACACACGATCTCCATTATCTCTCCATTCCCTAGACTTTTAATTACCAAAATTTAATAGTATCAATTTTCCTAATAAACAAACCTCCCGGCAAAACTTCAGAAAATTTTGACAAAAAGCACAGAAATTATTAAACTTCAAACAGGATGAACAAAATCGTGTCCCCCTCACAAACACATCCATACATACGGAAAAAAATCCGAATTTTTTTTTTTTTCATTTCTTGACGTTTTTAAGGTGTCCTAAATCCAAAAATGTAAAAATTTTGGGGGTCATTTTTGACCGACCACCATACTTTCCTTCTTTCTTTAGCCAGAAAAGTAAAAATTGTAGACTCATAATTGAGTAAGTTAAAAAAAATTTAAACAAAAATAAATTACATTTTTAAATGCTTTGTAAATAAAATTTAATTTTCTATAAAACAAATATTTTATTAGAAGAAACGTTCTTACAATGCATTTTGTATTATTTATTCTTTTATAAGAACTGTATATACATTAGAATACATTATATAACTACATAGACAATAACGCTTTATATAAATGTTGCCTAGATNAAATAAAAACACTACACTCAACAAGCCACCAATAAAACTCAACTGCCTAACCTATAACCAAAGTCTCCTTTTAATTTGTTTTTTAAAAAAAAGCGCTTGACAAACTTGCCCCGCATGCCGAAGTTGCCCCGGTCTCCCCTAAATACATTAATAATTAATGAGCTTTTTGCGTTTGTATTGAGTTTAATTATTATTTTCTTTAAAAATATTATATTAATTAATAATCCACTTTACGTTAGTTAAAAGTTTTAATTTAAAAAATTTTAGATAATTTATTTATTTGTTTTTTTATATTTATAGTTGAATAGTTTGGACATTAGAATTAAATCCGATATAATATAATAGAATAGAATAGAAGGGTTAGTACGAAATAATCTAATAATTTTAATATTTGCTGTTATTTTTTGTCCGGGCAATGCCGGGATCATCTGCTAGCACCACCTTAGACAGTCGTGGCGGTTCAAAAAGTGTATAGGCCGTGGACAGATTGTTGTATGCTGACTTACGGCGACTCTCTCTGGCATAATTGCTGTGTATTTAGTCTCGAGTGTGCGGAATTGTCACAGGAACATAACAGGAATGCCACCGAGTTGCATTGCAAGTAAATGTACGGCAAGATATAAAAAAGATCGGATATGACGTTTCACCGGTCTAGTTGTTCTGATACTATGTTGCCGATTGGTGATCAAAATCTCGTAACTCCTTTCGGACAAAGATTAAATTTCTTTCAGAAGTCCATTATTACTCTATCTTTATTATTTCTTTATTTATGTATTAATTAAACTAGGTTTGACTTAGGACCTACGAGAGTTTTAAACATCATAGAAAACGTGTTTCGTTTTTCACTAATTCTGTTATTTAAATTTGAGCAAATATTGGAGTTACGAGGTTTTGATCGCCGATCGATGATATGAAATCCTTTTTAGTATGTAAAACGATTAGACAATGTATATCTTGTTGACGGGTTTCCGAAAAACAAGTAATAGTTCGGTCGGAGCGATATCCCGTGTCAAATGAAAATCTTCTTCTTCTTCTCAATTTATACGGAGATTATAGCTCTTCTTAGGCTCTTTCTCCGATGCACCTTCTCTCTGGTATGGTTACTTAAACCGCCCTGTTCGAGCGACATAGGTTTCTAACGCCACCACTAGGTGGCGGGGTCAAATGGAAATCAAGCAATCTATATATATATATAACCCATTAAACTGGTATCCGTCCGCTTAACGGTATTCCAAAAAACGGGCACTAGAGGTGCCCTAGCGAAGATTTTAAATTAACAATAAATTATTTTTATTTGTAATAGGAATTTATTATTGATATGAATTTATTATTGATACCACGGAATGGTATAAATAATTATTATATGCCTTGCCTTATTATATGCCTTCATTAACCTTGCGCCGCACGTTTACAACATCCTGTGCCTCACAAATCAGTGAACGTCGCGCATCGACTCACGGTAAATTTGTTGAAAAAATGGCGGATACATTTAAAATCGAGGTTTACAAGCGAAGGTAAATAAACAGATTAAACTATTTTAAAGTATTTATAGAATGTTTAATAGGTAGAAATATAGATCTGTATGACGCGATTGGGACGATAATATTTACACTTCGAATGAAGGGGGTGGCGACCCCCCTTTATGCGAACAATAAATGTCTGTAGGCGTTCGGCTCACCAATGTAGGTGATGGTCGATTAGCACTACAATCTTTTGTCTAGTCGGAAGTAGCGGAGCTCTTGTCGAACACACCTGAACTGCCTCGTGGCAAGTCGAAAAAGCGCGGTGATCTGACGAAACGCTGACGTCATCCACACGAGGCCCTCTGGTGGCGACTGTAGGCGTTGGCGCCTCAGTACTCCCCCGCGAGTGTCAACGATACTTCAGGTTGAAGCGTACCCGTCGTCCAGAGCGGGTTGTGACCGGTGGTTGGGTCTCGTCGAGGTCCGTTGGTGGTGGGGGTCTCTCTTCCGTGCTGGTTGGGGCGGAAGTTGTAGGGTCGGCGACAAAGGCTGGTTTGAGGCGGTCGATAGTAACCGTCACCTCCTTGCCGTTGATGTTAACCCTGAACGTCTTGTCGGAGCGCTGGAGGACTTGGAACGGGCCATCGTATGGGGGCTGTAGAGGTTTACGTATGGCGTCGTGGCGCACGAAGACGTGGGAACAGGTCTGTAGGTCGCGGAACACAAACGTCTGGTGGTTGCCGTGTTTGCGCGGTGAGACGGGACGTAGTCGTCGCATCCTGCTCCGGAGATCGGAGACGAAATCGGATGCGTCTACCGTGTTGTCGTTGTTGTTGACAAAAAATTCTCCGGGCAAGCGCAG
>NW_019386316.1:22824-32805 GCF_000671375.1 Centruroides sculpturatus | reverse complement strand
CCCGGATGTTCCGGATGTATGGGTCAGTTCGACATCGGACGATTTTTGTAAGATTGTTTGGTGTTGTGAAGGGAATCAAACAGGCTTAAGTAAGCTCAGTTTGATCCTCGGCCGTGGAGGTGTCGGGAATAAAAATCGTCTAGCGCGCGGTTTTCCCGCCTTTTCGTGAACGACCGTTATCGCCATGGAAACGGCGATAACGACATTTTGAAAACTCGACCGCTGATTGGTTAAGAA
Organism: Centruroides sculpturatus; assembly: GCF_000671375.1. NCBI lineage: Eukaryota > Metazoa > Arthropoda > Arachnida > Scorpiones > Buthidae > Centruroides > Centruroides sculpturatus. The sequence continues at coordinate 32,568 of NW_019386316.1, read as the reverse complement.
ACATCGGACGATCGGCGGACGTCTTATACAGCTGGTAGATGCTGATTGGTGGAGTTCAATGTAGCTTCAATCCTATAAAAGCAGTGAAGTTCTGGCGGGAAGTTTAGTTCGCTTTGGACTCGTAGAATGAACTCACGTTGACCTTAGTTGCCGGAGCTGTCTTAGAAGATCGTCTCATCTTGTGTTGTTGTAGACTTTGAATTCGTGCGTCGCAAGGTGCTTTTCCGACGGACCTGTAGCAGTGGATGATTACTTTGAACGTTGTTAATATCTAATGTTTGTAATTCTTATATGTGAACTTTAATTGTAACTGTACATACGTTTTTGTTTTAATATATATACAAGTTTTAAAGTTAACTGACTCTGAAGAAGTATTTTAATTTGACTGTATTGATATTTTATACTTTTTTAATAGGAAGTGGTAAATTAATGTTTGCTTTACAATAATTAAATATATAAACATTTATATGAATAATTATTGAAAGAGTCAAAAGCTTATTTATAAAAATTCCACTTTTTCATACTTTCATTTAAGTCATAAATAAACCAATTACAGAAGTTAATTGTGAGGTTTTAACCTAACGATGCGAAAATTAATTAATATTGTTTTTATAGTGCTATTAGTGTCAGACTGTAGAATTGCATTATTCGATTTCATTAGGGAGAAATCTCTGATTGCATCATTAAGTGACTTTTCTGTGATGGATTATGTAGACAAATGGCATTTGTGACAGCAATAAATAGCACAGTTGTGCATTATCTTACTTGCAATAAAAACTATTTGATTTGGCGTAATTGCACAGAAATCAAAATCTTTTATTTACTTTATCCAGAACATTACAATTGATATATCTCTTGTGGAAAAATTCTTTTCAAGAAATTTTATACTGTAATTTTAATTTAAAGTAGTATTAAAACACTTTTAGAAATATGATTAAATTACAAAACATGAAATTAAATAATCGATTGTCATTTATATTTTTACGTAACATTAAAATTTCATACATTAAAAACCAATATCGTAATTTGAAGGATTTGATTTTTACATTTCCGTAAATTATAAATTAATATACAAAAGTCTTGTCAAGATTGGAGTTATAATAAATAATTTTACCAAGAATAAATTAAGCTAAATGACATTATTTATCATTAGATCTTCAATAATATCTATCGAACAGAGAATGCTTTCTCTCGTGAAAAATCATTCTAAGGAAGTTATAAATAACCTGTCCAAAAATGATATAAAGTCCTAAACAGAAGGAAAACTTTTCTATGTGAGAACTAACACTCTATCTTTTCTATCAGGACAATTATTGCTGATACAGTTTATCTTCTTATATCTCTAGCGTCTATCCCTCAATGGAGAAGGGTTCGTTGAGTTTCGAATTTTATACTTTCTATATGTTTTATGTTCTATAACAAGTGCAGAGTAAGTATTGTGTTCTGTCAGCATCTGATTTGTCTTCATTTTATGCTCGAATACTCTTTCTATCGCCAATCCTCCCACTTTTCATCCGAACTTAAGACCGTGGCACTGAATGAGATTCGATAACAATATATTAGACATGGAGACGACATAGAATTGTACACTCCCCACACTGCTTAAGGCACTGTAACGGATCTAATGGAATCCGGCGTGTTCAATGGTAGCTAGCTATTCCCTACGGTTATAAATTATACAACTATAAATCTACTCTACAATGTTGAACCTAAATCAGAACGTAGTTTATAAATATTCAGGAAATAAATTAAATAGTACATCATTTATGGACTTTGTTTTATTTGTAAGAAATTTTATTACACTGTACCTTGCATACGATCTTAATAGAGCTAAAATTACAAAAAGTAAACATTAAACTACACTAAACAAACATTTTTAAAAGATGCTTGTTAAATAACAGATGTAGAAGTATATAAGATGTTTTGAAAAGAAAAACGATTCTATATAAATTTTGTAAAAAAATATTTTTACACCTCTATATATGGGATTTTAAATATATCATAAAATTTTAAATAATCAGATTTATATGAAAGTTGATTAAAAACAAACAATTATTTATTGAATGATAATGAAACTGCTATGATATGATAATGAAACTGATAATGATAATAATGTTAACTTTCAAATTCATTCCATTTCTATACTTAATTAAGAATTTGATAATTATAATAAAATGTATTAATTTTTTACAATATGTAAGCTTTAAAAGAATTTTCAATATTCGAATACATCATGCAGCTTAAGATTATTTTTTATTTGGAGAATTCTGTAAATAGAGAGTCGTGAGCAATTCTGTATTCATTTCTATCTAGAGTGGCATCTATTTCATCCAGTTACTTACGATCTCAGTCATTCTCTATCCCGTTCATCTTCATCTCTGTTCTTCATTTGAACTATTACTTTTGAATTACGCTTTTATTTTCCTGACTTTTTCACACAGTGCAGAAATCACGCAAACATGTTTTTTTTTATTATGTTTCAATAGCTTTCTATTTTCGCCCACTCCAATGAATACCTTGTTATTTTTTATTTATATGTGCAATTTATTCTCCCTACAATTCAAGATTAATTATCAAATATTGCACAGATTTATTTTATTCTTTTTCATTTTAACAATTTAACAAATGGTAATATAAAATTAAAAACTATTTCTCGTGTTTTGTTATGGAGTAGCATCTTTCTTTGAGTTTAATAATAAAAAATTTTATTGTAAAATTTAGAATCAGTCACGATAAATTATAAATAATTTTATTCATCTGATTAAAAGCTTTTTATTGCCAAAACTTTAAATTTCATAATTTCTTTATTAGATCGTACGAGCAAAACAGTGTTTAATATTTTAAAAATTTCTATTAAATATTGTGATTTATTGTAACGCAAATGTTAAAAATACCCTCATAATTACTTGTATTAGAAGGAAATATTGTTATAGCTTCACCCAACTTACCTGAAACAGAGTAGGAAGATTTTAAAAGATATATATGTACTGTACTGAAAGTTTGAGAAGCACTGAAAAATGTATTTGTTTACTTTGTACAATATTAAGACATAGTTGATTCAATATTATATTTCTAGATGATTATTTTTAAAAATTTAAAGTTGGTGCACTATTTCAAGATATTGAAGAGTAAATAACTGTTTCAGTGAAAAAATAAATATTTATAATTCTAATAAAACTTATTTAGAATATTTATTTATGTAAGTATAGGAAGGAAAATGTGAAAGAGAAGAGCAATAGACCGAGAGTAAAAAAAATAGAGAACAGAATTGGATTGATGTATTATATAAGGTAATTCAATACAGTACATGGGAGATCTGCCAAGAGGGTGGGTCTCTCTCGAAAAAACTTTATATGGGAATTGGCTTCTATTTAGGTGTTAGACAGATAAAGGAGACTCGGAAACCTCTACACAACTCGTCCGTTGGTGAGGCACAAACCCACCACCAATGATTTTAAATTAATAACGAGTCCTTATAGAGATTATGAGAATAGAGCCGTATTGATGGTGCTTCTGATATAGAAAGGAAGTTTCAAAATTTAGTATTTTATGTAAAAATATATACGAAAATTATACAAATTAAAGTTTATGTTGATTATATAGTGAAAAATCTGTTTTTATTGATTTTTATTCATATATATATTTAATGCTTTGAGAGAAAAGCGTAGCCCCATTTCGTCTCTTTCAGATTCTAAAAGAGTATAAATTCGGAATTGATCTTTAAAAAAATTAATTTTGTATACAAAAAATTTTATAAATTATCGTTTCTAGCATCGATTATTGATAAATGTGGTTTAAATAGAATTCTATCAAAATCTATAACTAAATTACTGCTAGAAGTGTGAAAAGCATTCAATTTGTACGTAATTATATATAATAGCATTAGTAGAAAGGGAACATGTATAATATACGTTAATGAGATGAGGAAATAAATAATTAATAAAATGCACATATATTACAGGAACAAGACATTAAACTGTTACGCGATCCTACATATTCCATTTAGAATATCATTTAAGTGTAAGAAGTAAAAATAGAATAGCTTTGGAGCTATAAAATTTTACGACATGGACATTCTCTGAAATGATTTCTGATATAATAATCTTTTAAATCAGTTTCTGCTTCGTTACATGAAATTTTTAGATATTATTCTCCTCGTTGAATAGCAGAGAAAAAGAAATTCCTAATAAATGTTCGTTTAAATAACTATAATAAAACTTTTAACATACCAATAAGAATTTGTTTGAATATCAATATAATAAAATATTAAAAATTCAAGAGAATTTTAATGAAATTTTACAAAATTTATCCGAAAACATATAATAATAATAATACTGTAATTATTATTAGGCCTATTAATAATAGTTATTATTATTCCTTTTGAAGTTGATATCGAACCAACTTTTAAAGTCATATATAATATTTACATTATCAAATAAATTCTGCATAAAATATTTATTATAAATTACTACGTTACATTATTTTTTTTATATTAAGGAAAGTAAAAGCAAATTTAGTTTGAATGATATGACTTGCATCTATTTAAATATCAGAAAAAAGGACAGGTAGAAGAGGGACATCAGCTAAGCCATTTGGGACGAGCTCTGAACGAAGAATCAAACATTAATCTTTTAATTAAAACAAGTAGACGCCAAAATGATATAAATAAACGATTTTTTAATTAATGTAAATGACTAAAAATCTGCATTTGTTTCATTCGTTTTATTCATACTATGTAGCTCGATAGATCAATCAATGTTACCTCGCTTAGGACCGTGGAACTGAATGAGATTTGATAACAATATATTAGACATGGAGACGACATAGAATTGTACACTCCCCACACTGNCCCTAGCGAAGATTTTAAATTAACAATAAATTATTTTTATTTGTAATAGGAATTTATTATTAATATCAATTTATTTATACCACGGAATGGTATAAATAATTATTATATGCCTTGATTAACCTTGCGCCGCACGTTTACAATATCCCGTGACTTAGTGAACGTCGCGTATTGACTCACGAGAAATTTGTTGAAAAAATGGCGGATACATTTAAAATCGAGGCTTACAAGTGAATATAAATAAACAAATTAAACTATTTTAAAGTATTTATAGAATGTTTAATAGGTAAAAATATAGATCCGTATGACGCGATTGGGACGGTAAGATTTACCCTCCGAATGAAGGGGTGGCGACCCCCCTCTGTGCGAACAATAAATGTCTAATAAACCATACCCGAGATATAGCCCTCCGAAAATTATTCTACGGGTCACGTAACCGCCTGTTTGCCACAACTTACCGTGCGAATGAGCGGTCGGCGACCCCCCGGGTGTGCGCGAGCGCGCGTTAATTTTTTTTTTCGCGAAGTAGTCTCCCTTTTGACCACGGTGTCACGTGACCGGAAATGACGTAGGCGAATTTCAGGGGCTTATATCTAAGGCGCTAGATTACCCAGGTATGCTCATACGCTTCCGTCACGTGTGCAGCCATATTGGTCCTTTTGACGTCATATTCCAAGATTTTTAAATTTAGCTGTATTTTATAACTAGTTGCACTAAATTTTGGCAAAGTTTATCATTTTGACCTTGCAAAATCTTAAGATACAGTTGAATTTATGATTATTTTCGTGTCTCTTCTATTGAACTTCTACGAGAGTCGTCTGCTTTCTAAGGACCAACATGGCGGATGAGCATACCTGGGTTATCTAGCGCCTTACTTATATCTCGCGAAGGGTCGAGCGTACGTTCCTTTGACTTTATTGTTCGCACAGGGGGGCTACAGTTTGAGGAGTCGCCGCCACCCCTTCATTCCGAGGTTAAATCTTACCATTGGGACTTTAACGAAGCTGTAGAGTATATTGACAGGAACAAAAAGTCAAAGGAACCTTGCCTCATGGAAATTTGTAAAGAACGCCCACTAGGGGGCGTCCCGGACTACTAGTAGTATATATAGCAATGTTCTTTATAGTCGGCACTTTGAACATGACTGTTTCTATACACAGAACGGATACACGTATTTTTATGAAACAAAGTTTAATTTTCTTTACCATTTGCAGCAGTGTTTCCCAACTTTTTTTGTGCTATGTTCCACCTAAACCTTTCTAAAATTTTTATGCCCCCCTATACAGTGGCTATACCAGTCATGGCCAACATACGGCCCGTCTAATAAATTTATGTGGCCCGTGATTAATCTTTCAATATTAGCTACTCAAGTCCGAATAGCTTGATGAAAAATTCTGACGCCTAAAAGAAAAAAAAGGTCAACAACTCACTGTGCGTTTAGAGTTAACCCTCCATTACAAATCTCTTAAGTACAGTAAAAAATGTATCTGTAATCTCTATGTACTGTACAATTTAGTTTCTACGGGGTGATACCACAATGAGATCTTGCACCACCTCAAAATCTTCCTAGGGCAGCCTCTGGTTCGGCCCGTGAAAAAAGTTTTCTTTTCAATTCGACCCTGGGGCAAAAACTGTTGGCCACCCTTGGGCTATACGGTTAATTTAAACTTTGGGCGAGTCCATTTTCAAATTGCTCTTTAACAATCGAATTGCCCCCCTGTGGGGCGTGGGTCCCACGTTGGGAAACACTGATCTACAGAGAACAGAGACAGCCAGTAGTGCCCTTTGGCTTACATATCAATAAATGATGATACCCGAGGAATTAATGATACCTATAATGAGCTGAGTATGCAGCGACAAGATTAGGCTCAAATGCTTGACCCACCATATCAAATAATCAGGCTCATTATAATATTTCAGTAACACAAATGTACATCAAACTTGTTCATTTTAAATGCCAATAAAATACTTTTATTTATGAGTCACTGCATTTCAAAATATTCATAAAGGCTGTCCATAAATTACGTTTGTATTTTTTTAAATTGATTTATAACTGCAAAAATAGCTTAAAGTATCTCAGGAGTTTCTTTTTATAATAAATGAGATTAACCTTACTTAATTTAATATGAAATACTTTTTCTTTTTAGATATTGAACTTCATGAAGAGATTTGGTAAACTTTCTTTATGTCTATCGGTTGGAGGTTTCTTTTGCATCAATAAGAGAATTCCTCTCAAGGTAAATTTACGGATTCTGTTTTTTCAATATTTTAGGCGCAATATATTCGAACGATTAACATAATTTTAAATAAAGGCGATAAAAAATAAATACACATTTATGATTAAGAATTACGTGCTTTGCACGTGTTACCCTTTGGTCGTTAGTGGTAATGTTTATAAAAGAGAAATTATTGGATAGAAATTTTCATTTTGTAGTGAACACAGTAAACTTGTTCTTTAACTATTTTATGATGTTGTACATCGAAAAAGTTTTATAGCGCAACCGGTTATTCGTACAAACGTTTTTCAAATTAGCTTCTCATTTTAGACAGAATCTTTGTTATGAGAATCAAATACTCAACAGACATTTGCTAAACTAAAGTTACATTAAGTTTAAAAGCGTTTTAAACATTCAATTTTAATTGTAGCTTAGCTATGGTTTTACATTTTGTCTGTATTATATGTATTTTTTAAACCACATTTTTATAACACCCCACTTTTCGCACCTTTTGTGTATTCTTTGGATTTAATTTACGTACCTAGAACACAACTATCGCATATTGTATTAATTTGAATAAAAAATCCTAATTAAAATACGTGTAACTTAAATTACTCGTGACTATAAATTAACTATCGTTAATTTTAAGAACTCCAATAAAACAAGTATTTTAATTAATATTATTTATATACTGTATTTTTACTTATAAATGGCGACATCTTTGCATTCTGTGTTTTCGAGATTACTGAAGTTGAAGAACTTATCAAAACTTCAAGAAAGATGTGTTGAGATCTTTGAAAAAATTTCTCATTTGAATTAAAACATTTAACCTTATTCATTTTCAACTGATTTTTCACAAATTTACAATAATTGCCTTAATTAGAGAAATGAACAGAATTAATTTTGTTTCGTGGGTGGATATTGAGAAATAAATTACATTTAATAACAAAATAAACAATTGAGGTGAGTTAATAAACGATTGATTGAATATATGATTGTAACCAAAGTTAAACTGAAGTAGATTTAGACTTTTTCGTGTGGAAATTTTTTACGATTACATCATCATTATTATTTTTTTTAATTGAAATGGATGTCACGTTACTTCGATTTAAAATTTTCCCCTGAACGAAGTTAAATTGATAACCGGCACGACTCTATTGCTAACAGGAAAAGTATGATGTACAGGGGCAAGATCGCCACTAGAAGAATTGAGAACATTGTGGAAAACTTTCCCAGGAAAACTTTTATGGAAAAATTTTTATTTTCATTTTGTAATATAGATATATATTTCAGGAATTTATTTGAGTATAAATTACTTTATTTAAAAACACAATTTTGTAAATATAAAAGAAAAAATATATTCTTGTTTAAACGAAAATTTAAGGATAGTTAACAGTTTTAACTAATTATTATTTAATTTTAAAAAAATAAATAGTTAAAATAGTTTTAAAAATACAAAAAAAGTGATTTAAATTAGTCATTTATGATCAGATTATGAATGACTATTTTACTCAATAAGTATCTTTACTTACAAACAATTATGCAATGAATATAAAGAATCGATAATTCAATAAATAAGAATTGTTGTTAATAAATGTCTTAAAACTAATTATTCTGTATGACCATGTGTATTACCAATATCTCGAATATGTAATAGAATTTAAAAGAAATATTATAAACAAATAATATTTTTTTCGATTTATTATAAATCAATTTAAATGTATTTATTTATTTATATGTTTTTAGAACGAAAGTCATGTTTTTGTATAACATTATTTGACTTTCTTTTAAAGAAAAGGATTTTAAAAATATTTTTGAAAGAAAATATTTTTGTATATTATATTATATATACTAGAAAAAGATATTTCATTCAAATAAATTAAAAATCCAGTATTTTTATTCAAATAAAATAAATGCACTCATCTAAACTGAATTGTTTACATTCTGATTTTGTATATAAAAGCTGCAAATATCTAGAAATTTTTATTTCTCTATGCTCTTTTAAAACAAAGGAGATAATTTAAATAAATTCTTTTGGCATTGAGATATCACGTCGTAAACTAAATTAATTTATAATTAAAATATCAAAAATATATGCGTAAAAATAAGAGAAATATAAATCTGTGTATGAAACTTACAAAAGTAATCTTAAGTAAATAATATTTTATTAAAACATAAGAAACTTCCATATAAACGAGATAAAAGTATTATTTTTAGAAAAAATCTTAGATTCTAAATATATTTGATTATAAGAAAATTGTCTTTAATTAGTTTACTTGGTGCAAGCTTTGTATAATTTTTGTTACGAAAATAAAAATGAAAAAATTTAATTAAAAAAATAATTAATATGCAAAGTATTTGTCGGGAATAAAAATCGTCTAGCGCGCGGTTTTCCCGCCTTTTCGTGAACGACCGTTATCGCCATGGAAACGGCGATAACGACATTTTGAAAACTCGACCGCTGATTGGTTAAGAAACATCGGACGATCGGCGGACGTCTTATACAGCTGGTAGATGCTGATTGGTGGAGTTCAATGTAGCTTCAATCCTATAAAAGCAGTGAAGTTCTGGCGGGAAGTTTAGTTCGCTTTGGACTCGTAGAATGAACTCACGTTGACCTTAGTTGCCGGAGCTGTCTTAGAAGATCGTCTCATCTTGTTGTGTTGTTGTAGACTTTGAATT
>NW_019386316.1:10740-17584 GCF_000671375.1 Centruroides sculpturatus | reverse complement strand
TGAATACTAAAAATGTCCTTCCGAAGAAGGCCTTTACACCGAAACCGAAGCAAAACTAAAACTAAAATTAAAAATAAAATTAAAAGTAATTAATTAAAATTAAAGTTAAAATCAAATCGATTGAAAATTAAAACAATGTTTTTAAAAATCGTTTAAAAGTTATTTTGAAATTTTTAAATTGTAAATCAAATTAATTTTTAAATTTACATTATTGCTTTTAATATATACACAGATATGTGAGAATGCACGAAGCGCCCCTCTATGCTTCGGCACCACAGGACCGAAGAGTCGACATCGCGTCGGCGAAGATTGCAATGACTAATTCGTCAGGACTAACACCACTGTGTCTTCTGGGTAGACACAGAGACCGTTACGTTCGCCTTTATGCGCGAGCAGTCGCGTCTGTGACGGTTGGACTCAGGATGGAGACAAATTGGGCTAAAGAAGTTCACTTTACAATTCGATTATATAAAATAATACCCGTTTATTGATAATATAAACTAGTTACACATATGCTTTATGCTAGAGAGAGTTTACAAATGTTCGTGCGTGGTATTTACCTGAAGATCGCTCTCATGATTTGGGTCCTTTTTCGGTAAAGACACGTCCTTGATGGGTACTTGGGGTCATCTGCTATCTGCGGTTAAGCTTCCGATCGCTGGCTATTGGAGGAGCGTCGGCGATGAAGTGTATCCGAGTGTACACACACGATCAACCTTCGAGGGCGGGAGAACTCTTCTGTCGGGAGAACTCTTCTGTCGGGCGAACTCTTCTGTCGGACCAACTCTCCTGTAGGGCGAATTCTTCTGTCAGGCCCGGCCTCTCACAGATACACAGATATTTTTATGCCTTACTAAAATAGAATGATCCATCTATCGTTTAATCTCATATTTTGTGTTTTGAGACCCAAATTAGAGTTATATTTTGTCTGTCTTGACCCTCAATGAATATTATAATCGATTATTACATTTTAATCCAATTTTTTTGTTTTGTTTGTTTGTATTAAATAATTTTTTTCGTTACTATTCACTTTCAGAATATTGTATTAATTATAGTTAATTTCCTTATATTATTATATTTTCTTTCTCTAGTTTACTTTATCTGTATATATCGTATGCATGTTTATTTATTAGGTGAAGGGTTACCTCTGTACCGTTCAACGTATCAGCACCAAATTTGGCATGAACATTCTTCTACATTATATAAAAGATACTGTAAATCCCTATCTCCAACCGCCTCTAAAGTTCATCCTCTTAAGTCCGAGCATCAAGCGGAGTCGTCGATCACACTACTAAGGAATCTGGAACTGCTAAAGTAATGGAATAGGATTGAACTTTACAAAGCGACTGTAACAAAAGTATTGTTATTGACAAGATTGACTAACAAGAAGAAGAATAAAATGTGTCCATCTCCCACATACCGTTAATATCAACAGACATATCATTCAACTTTAAAAAGCTTCAATTTCCAGTTATGTTGGAATTATGACAATTAACAACAATATTAATAACAATTTAAATATGATAGTTAACAAGGTACAAGGTCCAAGGACAATGTATAAAGTACGCAAATATTAACTTAGAATTTCCATGCTTTTCTATGAGCAGTTTTATGTTGAATGTTCCTAACTGCGTTCTTTCAAATATTTGTTCATTTTCGGTCCAAGCGAAAAAAAAAAAAAAAAAAACATGTTATTTACTGTATAAACAAGATTTAAAATAACATTGCAGTTTCATCAACTCAGGTCAATAAGTGTGCATTTTACTTACTAAAACCATTATTTTTATCTCCCTCTCCCAACGCAACCTCACCAATTCCCACCCACTTAAAGTCTAAGCAATACCAGGTACACGCAGTTACTCTTCAATTCTGTAAAAAATACTGTACAAAGTGCAACCAGACCCTGTTTACCTAAAGCCCATCCCGTCAAAAGCCGGAGTAACGCCGGGCATACACAATTAGTTATTTATGAAGTTTTAAAATACAGTCAAATGTTATTCATTTTAAGCATTAATACTGTTTCGATTTCCTAAATTTTAATTGTAACCAACACAAAGTTTATATTGATAACAATTAACTAATTAGCATCACAGAATGATTAATTATGTATTATACATTATCTCCGAAAATTTTAGAGGTGTTGTATAAGAATTGGAATATAAACAGTGAAGATTGATACTGAAACTGCACGCACTTCAATAATTTTATTTAAATGCATAAAAACAAATACTTTCAATGAATACAAGATAATACTGTATTAGAAAATAATCTTTAAAGAAATAATATTTTTCAAAACTAAAATTCGAATATTTCAATGTTTTTGATATTGAATTTTTTTCTGTTGATCGTGTAGTTTTGTCATTTGTTATTAATTTTACTAATATTTATAATAAAATTACCATAAACTAGATATACTGTACAGTATTTTAAGCCATATAATCGACTGTGTTAGTTGTTTTTCCTTGACTGGTGATAAAAGATTCTAATGGTTTCTCTTCTCATTTAATGTCAACTATCTAATGTCTAACTAATTAATGTCAAAATAAGTGCTTGATTTTTCTTTAATTCAAATTTTAGAGAAAAAATCGCTAGAAAAATGTTACTTAATTTATAACTTTANGTAATTTTAATTTAAAGTAGTATCAAAACACTTAGAAATATGATTAAATTACAAAACATGAAATTAAATAATCGATTGTCATTTATATTTTTACGTAACATTAAAATTTCATACATTAAAAACCAATATCGTAATTTGAAGGATTTGATTTTTATTTTTCCGTAAATTATAAATTAATATACAAAAGTCTTGTCAAGATTGGAGTTATAAATAATTTTACCAAGAATAAATTAAGCTAAATGACATTATTTATCATTAGATCTTCAATAATATCTATCGAACAGAGAATGCTTTCTCTCGTGAAAAATCATTCTAAGGAAGTTATAAATAACCTGTCCAAAAATGATATAAAGTCCTAAACAGAAGGAAAACTTTTCTATGTGAGAACTAACACTCTATCTTTTCTATCAGGACAATTATTGCTGATACAGTTTATCTTCTTATATCTCTAGCGTCTATCCCTCAATGGAGCAGAGTTCGTTGAGTTTCGAATTTTATACTTTCTATATGTTTTATGTTCTATAACAAGTGCAGAGTAAGTATTGTGTTCTGTCAGCATCTGATTTGTCTTCATTTTATGCTCGAATACTCTTTCTATCGCCAATCTTCCCACTTTTCATCCGAACTTAAGACCGTGGCACTGAATGAGATTCGATAACAATATATTAGACATGGAGACGACATAGAATTGTACACTCCCCACACTGCTTAAGGCACTGTAACGGATCTAATGGAATCCGGCGTGTTCAATGGTAGCTAGCTATTCCCTACGGTTATAAATTATACAACTATAAATCTACTCTACAATGTTGAACCTAAATCAGAACGTAGTTTATAAATATTCAGGAAATAAATTAAATAGTACATCATTTATGGACTTTGTTTTATTTGTAAGAAATTTTATTACACTGTACCTTGCATACGATCTTAATAGAGCTAAAATTACAAAAAGTAAACATTAAACTACACTAAACAAACATTTTTAAAAGATGCTTGTTAAATAACAGATGTAGAAGTATATAAGATGTTTTGAAAAGAAAAACGATTCTATATAAATTTTGTAAAAAAATATTTTTACACCTGTATATATGGGATTTTAAATATATCATAAAATTTTAAATAATCAGATTTATATGAAAGTTGATTAAAAACAAACAATTATTTATTGAATGATAATGAAACTGCTATGATATGATAATGAAACTGATAATGATAATAATGTTAACTTTCAAATTCATTCCATTTCTATACTTAATTAAGAATTTGATAATTATAATAAAATGTATTAATTTTTTACAATATGTAAGCTTTAAAAGAATTTTCAATATTCGAATACATCATGCAGCTTAAGATTATTTTTTATTTGGAGAATTCTGTAAATAGAGAGTCGTGAGCAATTCTGTATTCATTTCTATCTAGAGTGGCATCTATTTCATCCAGTTACTTACGATCTCAGTCATTCTCTATCCCGTTCATCTTCATCTCTGTTCTTCATTTGAACTATTACTTTTGAATTACGCTTTTATTTTCCTGACTTTTTCACACAGTGCAGAAATCACGCAAACATGTTTTTTTTTATTATGTTTCAATAGCTTTCTATTTTCGCCCACTCCAATGAATACCTTGTTATTTTTTATTTATATGTGCAATTTATTCTCCCTACAATTCAAGATTAATTATCAAATATTGCACAGATTTATTTTATTCTTTTTCATTTTAACAATTTAACAAATGGTAATATAAAATTAAAAACTATTTCTCGTGTTTTGTTATGGAGTAGCATCTTTCTTTGAGTTTAATAATAAAAAATTTTATTGTAAAATTTAGAATCAGTCACGATAAATTATAAATAATTTTATTCATCTGATTAAAAGCTTTTTATTGCCAAAACTTTAAATTTCATAATTTCTTTATTAGATCGTACGAGCAAAACAGTGTTTAATATTTTAAAAATTTCTATTAAATATTGTGATTTATTGTAACGCAAATGTTAAGAATACCCTCATAATTACTTGTATTAGAAGGAAATATTGTTATAGCTTCACCCAACTTACCTGAAACAGAGTAGGAAGATTTTAAAAGATATATATGTACTGAAAGTTTGAGAAGCACTGAAAAATGTATTTGTTTACTTTGTACAATATTAAGACATAGTTGATTCAATATTATATTTCTAGATGATTATTTTTAAAAATTTAAAGTTGGTGCACTATTTCAAGATATTGAAGAGTAAATAACTGTTTCAGTGAAAAAATAAATATTTATAATTCTAATAAAACTTATTTAGAATATTTATTTATGTAAGTATAGGAAGGAAAATGTGAAAGAGAAGAGCAATAGACCGAGAGTAAAAAAAATAGAGAACAGAATTGGATTGATGTATTATATAAGGTAATTCAATACAGTACATGGGAGATCTGCCAAGAGGGTGGGTCTCTCTCGAAAAAACTTTATATGGGAATTGGCTTCTATTTAGGTGTTAGACAGATAAAGGAGACTCGGAAACCTCTACACAACTCGTCCGTTGGTGAGGCACAAACCCACCACCAATGATTTTAAATTAATAACGAGTCCTTATAGAGATTATGAGAATAGAGCCGTATTGATGGTGCTTCTGATATAGAAAGAAAGTTTCAAAATTTAGTATTTTATGTAAAAATATATACGAAAATTATACAAATTAAAGTTTATGTTGATTATATAGTGAAAAATCTGTTTTTATTGATTTTTATTCATATATATATTTAATGCTTTGAGAGAAAAGCGTAGCCCCATTTCGTCTCTTTCAGATTCTAAAAGAGTATAAATTCGGAATTGATCTTTAAAAAAATTAATTTTGTATACAAAAAATTTTATAAATTATCGTTTCTAGCATCGATTATTGATAAATGTGGTTTAAATAGAATTCTATCAAAATCTATAACTAAATTACTGCTAGAAGTGTGAAAAGCATTCAATTTGTACGTAATTATATATAATAGCATTAGTAGAAAGGGAACATGTATAATATACGTTAATGAGATGAGGAAATAAATAATTAATAAAATGCACATATATTACAGGAACAAGACATTAAACTGTTACGCGATCCTACATATTCCATTTAGAATATCATTTAAGTGTAAGAAGTAAAAATAGAATAGCTTTGGAGCTATAAAATTTTACGACATGGACATTCTCTGAAATGATTTCTGATATAATAATCTTTTAAATCAGTTTCTGCTTCGTTACATGAAATTTTTAGATATTATTCTCCTCGTTGAATAGCAGAGAAAAAGAAATTCCTAATAAATGTTCGTTTAAATAACTATAATAAAACTTTTAACATACCAATAAGAATTTGTTTGAATATCAATATAATAAAATATTAAAAATTCAAGAGAATTTTAATGAAATTTTACAAAATTTATCCGAAAACATATAATAATAATAATACTGTAATTATTATTAGGCCTATTAATAATAGTTATTATTATTCCTTTTGAAGTTGATATCGAACCAACTTTTAAAGTCATATATAATATTTACATTATCAAATAAATTCTGCATAAAATATTTATTATAAATTACTACGTTACATTATTTTTTTTATATTAAGGAAAGTAAAAGCAAATTTAGTTTGAATGATATGACTTGCATCTATTTAAATATCAGAAAAAAGGACAGGTAGAAGAGGGACATCAGCTAAGCCATTTGGGACGAGCTCTGAACGAAGAATCAAACATTAATCTTTTAATTAAAACAAGTAGACGCCAAAATGATATAAATAAACGATTTTTTAATTAATGTAAATGACTAAAAATCTGCATTTGTTTCATTCGTTTTATTCATACTATGTAGCTCGATAGATCAATCAATGTTACCTCGCTTATAATTAAAATTTTATAAATTTTTAAAAAGCAGGCAGATTTATAAAACAAAAATTAATGAAATTACTAAAATATTAAAATTAATTCAAATTATATTCTTTGTGCGAAACAACATTAAAACAATTTCTATAGTCATGTCGGAAAAGAAAAAAAAGTTGCAATTAATTAAAAAATTGTAATTAAGGTTCAAAACCTGCAGGCAAAATTAATTCAAATTAAATAAGTAATAATAATTAAATAAAAATTATCAAAAATAATTATAAAAACTAAACTTAAATTAATATTAAATAAATTAAATATAAAAATTAATTAAATTTTAAAATAATAAAATAATTAAAACTCTGGCCTTTACACC
>NW_019386316.1:4104-6749 GCF_000671375.1 Centruroides sculpturatus | reverse complement strand
GTATAATTTTATTTTAAATTATGTTTAATAATTAATTTAATGAGATGGTTGAAATTGCATGTATTATTAACCAGCCTCAAAATTCACGGGTGAGATTTTGTTAACGCCAACCTCATGTCATTCTCAACATTTAATTTATTCCTCTCAAAACTCTGAACACATGTTTCAACCAACTGTGACAGAATTGCGTACCCAGATTACACTTATTTTAATTTTTAAAAAATATATGAAATTATTCAAACTTCAAGACACCATTAAAAATAAATATTGCATTATAGTGGAAACTTTTTTACTTAACTGCATAAGTTGGCGACCCCACAGAAAACCCGTCGCGACCCCCTTCTGGGTCGCGACCCATAGGTTGGGAACCCGTGGATTAATAGAAACAGAAATAATAAAAATGAAATTTAATTCATTTAATTGTTCTTCTTTTGTTTCTTTTTCAGGAAGAGAAACATTGATAAAAGTGAAAAATCATAGGAAAAAAAATCCAGCAACGAGTTGCTTAACTTTCCCGGCAACATTTGTTAGCGCCATCTGTTACGACGTTTTATTAAAAAGAACTTCTTATATTTTTAATTATTATAAAATACCAAAAGGGTTAATTATTAGGGGAGGGATGGGTTTTATAAAAAAGAAAATTGTAAATGCTGATAACGAGTAAAATCATCATTAAGTCCGACCGTACTCAAGATATGACTCGAGATTAAGTTTCAAAGAGGATGAACAAAATCGTGTCACACACTAATATCCATACATACAGAAAAAACTCCGATTTTTTTTCATTTCTCGACGTTCCAAGATCTCCTGAGTCCAAAACTAAAAATTTGGGGGGGGGTCATTTTTTGACCGATTGCCATAATTTCCTTCTGTTACATATAACAGAGCCCGGAAAGTAAAAATTCTGTTTCTTAACTGGCTTTTAACTTTATGTCTGACTTTTAGCTTTTCCTATTTTGTATAATTTTACTTTTATAAATTTCATTTATTTCATTTTATTAGTACAGTAATAAATAAATTCGTCAATACTAACGATCCGTTAAGTAATTACATTAATTTGTTAAATTTAAAAGATTTCTAGAATTTATCTTTATTAACCTTTGAGAGAAGAAAAAATAGACGATATAATCATAATTTTGACATTATTAAATTTAAAAACGTTTAAAATTTTTCATAAACGTTAGTTATTTTTTTTGTATGAATGTCAATATATTGAATAACTAAAATTTCATAACAAGAACAATAACAAAATTTCATAACTACAGTATATTCAATTATGGAATTTTAAGATAGAAAATCTAATGTCTTGTTATTGTTTTTATGGTAACATTATTATGTTGTAAGTTATTCTATTTGTAAACCTTTATATTTTTAATTTTGTTTCGTATTCAAATATTGATTGCCTTGTATCGGCTAGTTGGATATGAGCTTCGCTCTGTGGTAAAGTGTCTGTAGTTGTATGCTTTTATGAGGGTCGTTACGCGGAGAATAATGCCTTCTGGGAGGTCTTTTAAAGGTAACTGGCCCCTATTCAGGCATTACAGACGTGGAGAAAATCCGGAAAACTCCAAGTAACCAGCCCGTCCGAGGAGGAGCGAACCCACGACCGAACTTCCAGTGTTCAGGGAACTGAACCGCTTGACCACTGGTGGATCTGGTGGTGATTGTGAAATAAATTGAAAACATTAATGAAAATTAAACGTTCCCCAGTAGATAAAAGTTTATTCTCATAATAATAATAATAATAAATTTTATTAAATTCGTATTAAATTGAATAAAAATGTAATTAAATTAGTAGTAATATATTTACATAAATTAATACGAATTTAATAGAATTTATTTTAGAAAGGTGTAATCAGGAAATAAGATATATTTTTAAAATTCGTATTTCGTATCAAAAGAAAATGCAAAATTTTTAAGAGCATGATGTTATTAATGGATAACTGTGCATCGTACTTAATTAAAGCTGTACTCACTTTGCCTTCCTTAAACCATATCAAATCGCTTTCTTTAATTTGCTACTTAAATTCCGACAAGTGTTACTTTCTGGAATGTAAACAATGTCTGGCAGATTTCTTTCCGTTTCCGAAACGCATTCTGTAACTTTTTGGCAGCGGCGAGTCGTGTGATTAAAATAATTACGTTTACCACTGTACTTTATCAAACAAATAACTGGCAAAAAGTCGTTTAACGGATTTTCATCAACGCTCGAACATTCTTTTATTTCTTTGTTGGCAAGATAGTCCGATAGTAAAGGAGGAACTTGGTGATGTTTCTTCGGTACAACGTGTCAAAATTAATACAGTGGAGCCTCGATTATCCGACTCAATTGGGGACTTGGTCGGATAATTGAAAAGTCGGATAACCGAAAAGTATGAAAAAATCCATTAGTGTAGTATATTATTATATCCCATGTGATTAGTATATTAGTATATCGCTATTAACCTACTTCGCGTTGAATTTTCATCGATGTTAAGCCTAACAAAAATTTTTTAAAATAATAATCGTCGCTATTGTATCGTTAAAAATTAGAAAATTAAGCCTCGTTTAAATACTGGCTCCCTTTCATGGTCGAATGAGTGTTGCCAGCTAAAACACGTAAAAATAATATTAAAGTAGCCAAGACATAGCCAAATATTGTAGCG
>NW_019386316.1:0-3631 GCF_000671375.1 Centruroides sculpturatus | reverse complement strand
CATTTGAAAGTCTTCGGGAACTGTATCCACATCGATATTAAATGGCGAGGAAAACATTTTCATGGAAACCGCTGTCTTCTCAGCTTTGAACATTTGGAATCGTAATTGAAATTCGTTGATTAAATGTCTATATACAGTATTGTGCGTATTTTTGAGAAGTAGTAACGTTTTCTTTTTATAAATGTGGAAAGTGAGACACATTATTCTGCAAAAGATGCTGTTTCCACAATTTTAATTTGCGCTCAAAGCCCTGAATTTTATCATACTAATTGTGAATAAACTGTCCTTTGCCTTGAAGTTCCGCATTAAGATCATTGAGATGCTGAGTCATGTCGATAAGAAACCCAAAATCGCACATCCATTCTTTATTACCAAAATGAGGAAAGGCATATCCCTTCATATCCAAGAACAATTGTATTTCGCTTTTTAAGTTGTATACTCTTTTTAGCATTGCACCTCTACTAAGCCAATGTACTTCGGTATTAAAAACCACGTCGCCATATTCAGTTTCTAAATCTTTCAGGAATTCTTTAAATTCACGATGATTTAACTCGCGCGACTTTATAAAATTGATTAGTTTGATTATTGGTAATGTGGCATTTGGCAAACTCAATCTTTTCGCACACAAATTTTCCTGGTGAATTATGCAGTGGTTAACTAATATTTTCCTTCCTGTGACCTTCTTAATGTCTTGAAATAGCCTTCCCGATACTCCTACCTCCATGCTTGACATTGCTCGTACTCCATCTGTCGATATACCAATAATCTTTTCTAATAAAATTGAAAAATTTTCCAACACAGACTTTAGTTCATTGTACAGGTCTTTGCCGGTTGTAGTCCCTTGCATTGGAATCAGTGAACACAATTCTTCGGTAATATTAAATTCGGTGTCAATACCACGTACAAATATAGCCGTTTGTGCTGTATCGCTAATATCGCAACTCTCATCAAGTGCCAAAGAACAGTATTCGAATTTTGCAATGAGTTCACGAAGCGTTGTTGCTATGTTCTCCGACAAGTCTTCAATTCTCCTTGCAATGGTGAATCTTGATAAACTAATGTTTGAAATAATATTTATTTTATCAGGAAATGCTATTTTCTGCAACAGCAGTCAGACATTCTTTTATCATCTCTCCATCCGCAAAGGGTTTCATTTTTTTTGCCAGTATTTGACTGACAACAAAACTAGCCTTTACTGCCGTNGGCGAAAAACAATTTTCTGGGCGATATAGTAAAACATTATATTAAGAATAATTAGATATTTTATTCGTTATATCGTACAATAATTAAACAAATAACATTATACTAGTCACTAGTCTATTCAATGCAGTACGAATTTGGCGTTAGCTTTGTCCCTCGGCATCGAAATTTTGTAGTGAAAGGGGCGATACTACGTTAAAGGGAGCGACGATTCGTTAGAGGTTGAGAAACACTGCTCTAGAGTCTGCTATATAGAGAGATGCCCCAATCGTTAAACGATCATGTGCGTGTGCAGTTTGTCCTATGCTGTTAACCCAGTCCTGAGTCCGAGTAGAAAACTAAGAATTTATCATAGAAGGTCTATTCGGGACAAGTGGGCTTCGTCCTTCATCTCCGGCCGTGTCCATTGTAGATCTGCCTGAACCCATAATGAATATGACTAAAAAATAAACTGGAGTCCGCAAAATTTGTGTTAATGCTAAATTGTGTAATTCTTACAAAGAACTGTTCTTATTTATGATTAATTTTAAAAACTTTGAAATCTAAAAAATATATTTTCTTAAACTTTTACAAAGAAGAANGCTAAAACACGTAAAAATAATATTAAAGTAGCCAAGACATAGCCAAATATTGTAGTGCCACATCACTAGCGGACACTTGAAATTTGCCGACTAGGGCGGTCGGTTAACCGAGGTGTCGGTTAATCGGGGGTCGGATAATCGAGGCTCTGTTGTATTATATTCCATTTTATCATTGTTGGATGAAATAAAAACTTTGCAAGAGCCTTTTCTATCGTGAAGATATAAATTAGGATACATAAGTGTTAAACTCCTAGTATCCCCATGTTTCAATTCGCCTATTTCTCCTCCAATCAATTGCATAGTTTCGCAATCTGTTTCTTCTGTAGTTATTTTCTGACAACATTGTTCTCCATTCACCCTTAACTTCAATGTATCTTTACCAATATTTGTTGTAGTTATATATAGAAGAACATCCCTTGATCACCTTGTTTTAGTTTCATTACGCCACTATCTCTGATAACAAGTGAAAGATTTTTATGATTTTTTGAAAATCCTGTGATACGTTCAGTCCTATTGTTCCGTTTATTTCTTAATATAATATGTTTTGTTTGTTTTGAAGTAGTATTTAATGATTCTCTCAGTTGATTAGTAAAATTACTTTTTTATGTTCGCTTCTTGACTTGCAATTATTCTTAATCTTGAGAAATGTTTACTTAAAATTGTAAATAAAATATGTATTGTTTTAACCATAAAATGTTCAAATATCATTGTAAAACTTCACTCTTGCATTCGTTATGTTCATATTAACGATTGCAATAACAATATATGAACGATTAAAGTAACAATAAGAATCTAATCAAATTTTAATTATTAGATTATNAGTTTAAAGAATTGTTTAATATGAAGTATAGCCGGGAATCCCAATAGTAAAAGAAATATTTTTTTATATTTTACTATTCATACCGAATAAAAACGTAAAAATAATGCAAATAATTTATAGATTTACTGTAAGAAATATAATTAAAAGCTGGTTCCAAACAAATTATAATTATCAGAATAGATATTTTTGCCACAAACTAAAATAAAATAAAAAATTTCTCACTCCAACTTCAAAACTCAAACAAGTCACTGTGGGCAAATGACTAAGAAAGAATAATTAATGGGTTGATACGTTACATATCAATAATAGTAAATATTAATTAAGTAATTACTTACTTATTATATACCAACTATAGATCTTCTTAAAAAGACTTGTTAATTAGAAATAATAGCAATGTCAACGTATTAAAATTCAGCAATGAGCTGCATATCATTCCCGACAAAAAGGTTAAAATTTTNCAAACCTTTTTTTTTTTTTTGCTTATACAGAGATCACAACGTTTTTTTTGCTCATACACTTACACTTGTAATAAAACTTTACGGTGGGGTCAATGTGAGGTTTTGGAAAGTGGTTGGGGGTCGACGGTTAGAAAAGTTTGGCGACCCCTGGGATAGGTTAATATATTTTTTCTTACATAATCGGTTATCCGAAAAATAAGTTATCCAAACAACCCGTCCCCAATTGATTCGGATAAACGACGCTCTACTGTATATACAAAGTCACGGTTTGAGGTGCCCCTAAAACAAGAAGTTAAGAAATATCATTATTATTTAAACATTCATCAAACACTTCTGGAGCCCACGGAGTAACATGGAAGTAACTAAAATATACATTGTATTTTGCTAACACATTTTATTATAATTACCAAATTATTGTTCTTTGCGACAATACTTTTTCGTGACATTTTAAAAATCTTGCAAAACTTTTTTGATTTAGAGGACATTGATCTTTCTGGAATGCAAAAAGTTACAAATGAAGTTCAAAATTCTGTAGTGCAAGAAAAAGATGATGACAATGTTGTAAATTTGAT
>NW_019386315.1:40130-76669 GCF_000671375.1 Centruroides sculpturatus | reverse complement strand
TAAAGAAAGATTAAATATATTTTAAAACAATTTTATCTTTGAAAAACTGGCCGTAATTGAATCCATTTGTAAATTTGAGATTTTTCCTATAAAAAACACAATTACAGATTATGTTAACTTTATTTGAATAGTTTTTATTTTATTGCTTTTTATTGTATAACTGTATTTTTTACAAAATTTATTGAGTTGTTTTTTAATGTTTGTAAGTTATAGTTAATGAATTTAAAACAAGTTTTTTATTAAATTATAAAAGAATTTAAAATATTACTTTTTAATTTAAGAAATGGCATTGAAATGTTATTTATTTTTTTAATTTTTGAAAGTTAATTTTTAATAGTGAAACTTTATTATATATTATATTTAAGTGCGAAATTTAAAATTTTAAATATAAGCAATAATTAGATTAAAATTAATTTTTTTAACTGTACGATTGCCGGAAACTTCTTCCGTTTCGATTTTAATTTGAAATAATTTAAAACCTAAATTGTTGGTTTTATTTTCGAAATCTAATGACGAAATCGTCGTGTGTTACGTTTGCTTTACTCCGTGTTTATCGTAATACCACTATATCTACGACCTAGAGATAAAATTAAATGAACAAATTTTTAAAATAATTTTACAATTTAATGTTCNATATATTTAATTATAGTTAATTTCGTGGATTAATTTTTAAATTTGTAAGTATTAATATTTAAGATGAAAACATTTTAAAGTAAAATTTGTTATTATTTTGTTAAATGTAATTTATATTAAAATATATAAATTGATAATGATCAAAAATGATTAAGGAAAATGTTTATATTTTACAGCCTACTGACTTAGATAGATTAAATATCATTCATATCTCTGGTACAAAAGGCAAAGGATCTACGTGTGCTTTTACGGAAAGTATGTTACGTCATCGAGGAGTTAAAACGGGTTTCTACAGGTAACGTATTACGATAGAATAAAATGTAATTTATATAAAACTTTTATCAGTTTGTAAACAAAGAAAATCAAAGTTTTATTTATTTTCATTTTTTGTTTTCCAAAGATAAAACTTTTATTTCTACAGTTCTCCTCATTTAGTTGCTGTTAGAGAAAGAATTCGAATAAATGGAAAACCTCTGTGTAAAGAAATGTTTACGTCATATTTTTGGGAGGTTTATAACAAATTAAAATTACAAGTATGTTATTTGTATTAAAGTTTTTATTATTTTTTAGTTTAGTCAAATAATAATTTAACAATTAATTTTTAAATGTTTCTGAAACTATATAAATTTTAATTTGTACATAGTAATTGTATTATTCTGCCAAATATTTTTATTAAAAAATTGCCCTAAATTTTATTAAAACCTTCAAGATTGTTTTTATTTTTAACATCTACATAAACTGGACATGTATAAGTGATAATTACACACCTTTAAAAACCTTAAAATTCCAGTAAATAACTTTAATAGACCTGAAGGCAATGTTATTTACTGAATTTTAAAGTTTTTAAAGATGTGTTTAATTAATTACACACCTGTAAAAACTTTAAATTCAGTAAATTAAGATTGTTGTTAAAGAGAAACAATATTTAAACAACGTAATTATAATAATAGTGACTCATTACACTGTCAACTTATAATAGTTTCACAGTGTCATTCACTATGTAATGCTATGCAAATATTAGTTGTATGATGCATTTGTCTATTTATTCTAAGCAGTTGTAATTAGAAAGTGGGAGTTTTAACTATTTCTTTCAAACATTTGTATTATAATATTTATTTCACTGTACTAATTAATTTAATTTTCCTACTTTTTATACTTTTTTCTAATTCTTTCGTATCATTTTTAGCAGTTACAATAGAAGTGCAACTATATGATCAATGTTTACCTAACTGTAAAGTTAGCCAAACATTGATAATATGGTTACACTTCTGCTATAACTGCTTGTTAATTGCTACTCTGTATTTTCAAAGCAATGTTAATTACTTCAAACAAGCTGTTTGAAGTAATCTACAATGTACAGAAAATAAGAAATGAATAAAACTGTTTTCTTTGTATATGTTATAGTGAAATAGGTAAATAAACTTTACAAGTGTGACTTTACAATACTATTTTACATACATTCTGTCATATGATGAGCAGTCAGCTAGTTACTTATAATTAATAATTGCTTAATCGTAACTTATTAGAAATAACTTCTCTTTGTTCTGTTATATGTATCTTTCATACTCTTAGTTTCTTTATATTTACTTAGAAATTGATTTGAAATTATAGATTAGCCAAAGTTTTAAAACTTGGGGCAAATGCATTATAATATTTTGAATCATTGCTAATGCTTCTAAACTATATTTTGATATAAAACAACAAAGTTTTTGCAAATCATGGATATGAATTGCTGGATTTTTGAGCCATGTTTATACTAGATTTCAATTAATTAAATTGTAAAATTTATAATTCCATAATTTTTTGGCTCTTATTACTGCTTTTCATAAATCTTTGTTTATTTTAAATGAATTTATATCTACTCTCTTGGTTTTGTCTTAATGCCAGAAATTAAATCAGTTTATTATTGTAATTATGTTATGTTCTGGTTGGAAGCATTATTGTGTATGTATCAATTAATCAATCAATGTTTATTAACGTAATAGGCAATAGCCTGTTACAAGGGGGATGTTTATACCATTTTAGAAGTTTACATAAATTAACTTTTCGATGAACATTTGCCTTCCGTCTGTTACAATCGAGGTGGTTGGATTTCACAATTTCTTGATTATGTCCATTTCTTGATTATGATTTCTTGTATTATTGTGTATGTACCAGAGAACCATATTTATCTGCAAATCCTATTAAATAACAAATATGTATTCCTATAATAGATTGACCTTTGACTTGAGTGTTGCTTTTTAAATTACTAAAAAAGTTAATTTTGTGGATATGGTGCTGTTAGCCAGTTTGTTAAAATTATAGTTTTAATTTTTACATTTCTTATAAGGATCTATTGATCTTATACCTTTTTTCTAATATTTAAAAACCTGTTTTATGGTCATTATATTTCTTTTGCATTTGGTCAAATTTTTAAAAATTGACAAAAAGATCATTAATAATTTTTATTAGTTTTAATGTTTTTAATATTAGTATTAGTTTTTAATAGTTTTAGATTATTAATAATGTTTATAAGAAGTGATTGATTTTTTAAACTTACATTCTTTTGTTTAAAAAAATTTTTGTTTGATGTATCATTCTACAAAAATTTTTTTGCCTGGTGAAGATGGTAATGCTCATTGAAATAACTTGTGTACACATTTTTATTTTTATTAAAGAATCTTAACATGAAAAGACGGCTATTTTTTTATTTTCGGTTAAATTTTTGTGATAATTATTTTTATTATGGTCAGTGACATTTTTAACTTGTTTTTCAGGAAAAGGCTGAAGAAGTATCCATGCCACCTTATTTTATGTTTTTAACAATAATGGCATTTTATGTGTTTCTTCAAGAAAAGGTAAGAATATAGTATAAATTTTAGTAAACATTATGTAACTAATTAAAAAATATTAACATTATGTCAAATTGTTGGGTTATATCAGACTATATTAATGATACTATTATAATTAAATATGAAGTAACTGTTTGGTATTAGTATAAAAATCAGGTTAATTGATGTTTATATTTGTAAATATTGGTTATTAACATATTGGTTTATTCAAATTTTTATGGATATGTACATCTTGGATTGTTCAAGGATTAGGCAATTATGCCTGCTTTGGCTTTAAAAGTCATTTAACCTCTTTCCGGTTTAGATACATACACATCTATATAATTTATCTGATTTTCAGGTGAATTATATAAACTTAATACATGAGTAATAAGTTCATAAAAATTTTTTTACATATATAGTTAGTACCTGATTTACAACCAACTTTACTTAACAACAGTCAAAACTAGTGCATAAAAACTATTTCTGACTTCAAACGGTCAGTCACGCTAACAATACTGTGAGATCGGGGTCGGTAAAACCTTGCCCACTTGTCTAGGATGGCTTCAGAAGGTTTATCTAAACTTTTGGGAGACTAAAGTTCAGGAGATCTCTTTCTCTGTCAATCCTGACACCAGTTAGATTGATTATTTTTATATTGCATTCTAACTCTCAATTCCTGTAGTGACTAAATACAGTGGGTGATTTGTTAACAAATAGTTCAGACTATGAACAAATTTGACAATGAACACTTCTGTGAAAGATTTTTATGTTCTGACAACGAACACTTCACAGAACAAGCACAAAAAGAAGCAATGTAAAATAATGAATACTGATTGGTTTTCTCTTGTTTTCAGGTAACAATTCGAAACCTTTCAGAGCACAGTAGACATTTACATCCACAATCAACCCAATACCGATCGGATAGAATTCTTCCAAACTTTGAAACTCTCTATTGTAATTCCAGCTTTTTGTTTACCTTTCTGACAAATAATTTTTTATAGTCTTTGTGAGACTATCGGGCACTTGTTAAGTTTTGTGACAGTTTTTATTTTCTAAAGGTGAGAGTTTAACTGTCCTATCGGATATTTGTTAACGTTTTAACACCAAAATTTTGAATTTCATTCAGGCCTCACATTTACATAATTCTTGTGTGCTAGTTGCTTTCTGTTCTCCAAATCTTTGTGAATGCCTTTCTGAACTTTTTATTTCAAAAAGAAATTGATAATATTATGGAGCCTAAAAAGAGTGGAGTTTCAAGAACCATGCTCACTATAGAAACCAAGCAAGAGATAATAGCCAAGGTAAAGAGTGGGCAGAAGATGTCTGATGTTGCTAGGCAGTATGGCTTAAACAGGTCTATAGTAGGCACAATCTTAGCTAAGAAAGATATAATCAAGAAGACTCAAGGAGCTAAAGGAGTAACGAAAATCACATCTGAGAAACAAAGATATGCTATCCATGAAAAAAATGGAGAGATTGCTTTTAATTTACATAAAAGAAATGGAAATGAAAAGAGATGTAATTAGTATGACTATCATTCAAAAGAAAGCTAGAGAAATTTTTGGAGAACTGAATCCACAAATTCCACATTCGTCACATGAAGTGATAGAATTCTAGGTATTTTGAAACATGTTAGTTCTCCTCAAAGTTTTCTTTCCAAAACATTTTTAATGTTTTGGAAAGAAAACTTCGATATTGTTGAAGCTATCTGACTCATTCAAAAAGCATGGTCAGACAACTCATTTAAAAGGCGTGGTCAGAAGTAATTCAATGAGAGTTGGATTCTGCTTGGCGAAAGCTGTGTCCCTCCTGCATTCAATGAGATGGAGATGATGTCCCTGAAATTATGGATGAAATTGTGACAACTGCTAGAGATTTCGAATTGAAGGTGAATGAAGATGACATTGGATAGTTCATAATGGAATCTGAAACTGATCTGACATCAGAAGAACCCCAAGAACTCTTGAATGAAGAACAAAGAATCTCGCAAGATGTGCTTTCTTCTGAAAAAGAGAAAGATGAAAGGACCAATGCAGACATCTGCTATTAACACATTGACTGCCGCCTGTAATATGATATTTTGCATATTTATCGGCCACAATGAGAAAATTTGATATTTAATATTTTATTATAATGTAAATAGAAGGGTCGTTATATAACAGTCAATAGAGTGAAGATAAAAAAAATATATGAACGACAACTGGCAGTCATATGGCCTTGAACCGGAGACTATAAGACCACCGGCTATTTATATTAAAAACCCGCTGTAATTACATGTGCTCACCTAATTAAAAGGTTTTACATCTATGTGTTAAAAGTATTTTACAATTTGTTTGGACTGCACATGTTTTTTTCTGTAAATATATATTATTTCGCACTTATATACTTTGATTTTTGTTTTGTAATATTATTTGTATTATATGCAATAAAAGAGAATAATTAAACTAGTATTCGATATTTTTTTCCTTTTTTTTTAACTATTTACTATTAAAAAAACACTATCAGATATAAAATAGATTTTTATTAAAAAAAACACTACAACTGCCGGTCGTCGAACCACTTCATGAGGCCATACGACAGCCAGCGACTAGAGCCAACTTTATAGATGTCCACGAGAGGCCACCACTAGGATGTAAAACAATGTCTTACGAAGCCAGGATAATTTAACCTTGAGTGAAATCTACATTGGTTATAGCGACGTCGGGTGGTCGGATGGCTCTATATGGCCCTAACTAGTACGACCACTGGCGCGTCGGATGGCAGTTAATAAAATATCATAATGAAGTACAGTCAACCCCCCTATAAGATCATAGATACGTTCCATTTTTTAGGAATCCGATTTCTTACGAGTCGTTCCAATCACAGCCTGACACGTGTAAAGTTTACGGACTACGGCTGATTGAAAGGTTTTCTTCCATAAAATTAATCGATTCTAGACTAATCCGACTCAACATTTTTAAAATACGTATATTTTTTTTGGAAATAATCAGTATAAACTACGCTATAAATAAAAAATTGTGGGATTACTTACCGAGTGTCACCATTCGACATCGCCATTGCTCAACATTGTTTTTATCGCGGAACAGCTCAGCAAACGCAGCCGATTTCTAATAACTTATTTTTCTGCGAAAACTTCCTTGAACTTTGAAGACATCATTAATATAAATAATTTTAATCGCCGTTGAATAAGAAATGTTTCTTTCACAAGAAATGTATAAAATTACAGTACTGTATTAGACTTACGGTAGCTAATTTACATACTGTACAGACGATAGTTAGCGTAAAATCTCTGTAGCGTGGCGCCACGCGGCGGAAAAAATATATATAATTATAATAAAGTTACAATAAATTAAGTTAATATATAATTATATATACTTAATATATAATTATATTTACAGTACCTAATTTATATATAATTAATATATAATTATATGTACAGTACCTAATTTATATATAATACTGTACAGACGATAGTAATCGCTCCGTAGCGCCACGCTACGGACGGCAGGAAAGTAGTTCGGCTGCCCGATGACATTTTACATAATTATAGGAGTTTTTTACCGGTTTTTATGGATACCGTCACAATTTTTTCGCAGTTTTATAGGAATCGTAATTATAGGGGGGGTTGACTGTATTAATTAAAATACCAGTATGATTTAAAACACTAAATATTGGTTTGAAGATCAATACACATAAACACATTCTGTATTGTATTACAATACCCCAAAACATTAACTGATTACAATATACATCAGTGTTTCTCAACCTCTAACGAATCATCGCCCCCTTCAACGTGGTATCGCCCCCTTCAATAAAACCATTACCTATTATCGCCCCCTTCACTTTAAAATTCCGATGCCAAGGGCCAAGACTAACGCCAAAGTCGTACTGAATTGAATAGACTAGTGACTAGTATAATGTTATTTGTTTAATTATTGCACGATATAACGAATAAAATATCTAATTATTCTTAATATAATATTTTACTATATTGCCCAGAAAATTGTTTTTTGCCCCCAAAATGTAAATTGTTACTAATCGCTCCCTCAACATGGAAAAACGCCCACATGGGGGCGATATCGCCCCCGTTGAGAAACACTGATATACATTTATATGCAATATCATTATACTTTATATAGACCTTAGGAAACTTAACTCATTATCACTATTATTTTTTATGTTCAATTTATGCTGAAAGTTCTGTATTAAGGGGCTACTGATATTTTAATATTTTATTGTCTAAAGACAATAAAATACTAAAAAAATTATCTATATTTGCAAATCTTTGAAAATCAATTTGTTGATTTTCTACAAATTTACATACCTTTTAAAAATTCATAGAAAATTAATGATTTTGATTTTCAAATTCTAAACTATACAGAAATAGAAAAATTAAATTGAATTTTAATGAAAAAACTGTGTGGTTATATCTGCTTTCTTTTTCAAGAACTTTTGGAAAAGGATTTTTCCATAGAAAAAGCATTAAATTTTTAATACTTCTTTTATCTGCTGGAGATAACATGCCTACCTCAAGAATTTACAATCAGCCATAATGAAAAACTTTTTAAAGGAATTATTGCTGTATAATTTCTCTTACTTTTGGTGTGATTACCATTCTATTTATAAAAATAAAGAAAATGGTAAACATAGTGTTTTAATAAATTCAAATTAAAATTATACATGCATAATCATATATGTAATGTTTGTATGTGCATGGTAGACAGAAATTTAAATATATAATTAAATAAATATTTGGCTGTTTGAATAATAATAGAACTAAATCTTTGAGATTTATTCTCGGTGGATAATATATTTAATTGAGATGTTTATTAAAAGAATTAGAAACTTTTACAATCTTAACAAAATAGTATAAAAAAATATATGTATTGATGTATCAAAATATTCAGGTCTTTCTAAAATTTGTTCTAGAAAGATTCTCAGAAGTTTTATCTTAAATATTTTATCTATATTATCAAATTTCTTTTAATTACTCTGCCAATTGGAAAAATTTGATTAACTGATTAGCTTCATTTCATTCATTTTTGAAGATTATTTTCTAATTGCTATAACACTATATTAAAAAATTAAAAACTGATAATTTTTATGTCAGAAATATTTTATTATAGAATATATAATATGATTCAATGCTCTACAGCAGTGATTTTCAACTAGTATGCCACGAGAAGATTGTAGTTGTATTGTGAAAAGTTTCGAAGGTTATTAAATAGATTATTTCTGAAAGAAGCCCAAGAACAATAAGTGTACTGTCAAAATTAAAATCTCTTTAAATTGATTATACGAGTTTTTCATTGTTATAAGATATAAATTTATACATAATGTAGTAAAAAATATATATTCATAACACTGGGTTATTTCATTTAAAATAAAATTTTTTAAAATCAAAAATATATCTATAATTTCCATATTTAGGTCAAATTATTTTAACTTAGAAATAACAAGATATTGGGCAGGTTTCGAAAGGCAATTGTCATGCCACTTTTAAATGTAAATTAAGTCTTAATGTTAATTGCTTTTCTCAGATATCTCGTTAAATGTTCAATTATGATAAACTGAAAAATAAATAATAATTAAAATTCTTAAAAAGTCTTATTTATTAGAAATATAATAAATTGCAAGTATAGAAATAAGCACATAATTGTAAAATAATAACAGAAAATATTATTAAAATCACCGTATTTATTATTTGAATATGTGTATGTTAACTTTACTTTAAATGTAACTATAGTAAAGTGGATTCATAATGATAAAGTAGTAATAAATAGAATGAGATGAATAATTTTTTCTAATATTGTATTTAAGTACCCAGGTGTTAATTTTAAATCTAAAAGTTCTAAAATTCTAGATGATTGCTTTGTGTGTGCTATTTTTCTTTATTGATAAAAGGGTGGACAATTAAAGAAGTTTGCCAACCAATGCTTTAAAGCACTAAAAATAATAATGTTATTCTTCTTCAAAATAAACAGTTAGTATGAAACAGTCAGTTTTTAAATATTGATTCAATAATACTGTTTTGGTTTTATTTACTAAATAAATTGGTACTTATCATATTACAATGCTAATTGATGATTAACAAAATGAAGTAAGATGACTGATGACGTACATACAATAAACAGTACTGGCTCTAGGCTTCTCTGCATACTAAGCAAGAAGTTTGGTACAATCTGGGCTTGCTAATTAATGTATAAATAGTGAAAATTTTATATCCATTTTCTCGCAGCACCCTATGCGTCCAACAATTTGATTGTACCTAGAGCCGATACTGACAATAAATAAAAGATTCGTGTATTGTTTATAATAATCTAATTGATTCAACAAAGTTAATGAAAAATTGTCCAAAAACAAAATATATAAACAAATAATTATTCTTTATTAATTATAATTAAAATGTTTGAGTTAAATAAATAAATAAAACTACAATTTAAATTTGTCATAATGAAGATTACAGATTATATTTGAAAATTTTTATCAATTGCAAATATAAAATCATTATTATTTTTGATAATTCCAATGTTTTATATTTTTAAATAGGTAGACGTTGCTATTATAGAAGTTGGCGTTGGTGGTTTATATGACAACACAAACATTGTGAGGTATTTATATTTTAAATATTTTTTCAAGTAAAGTTTTATAACAAAATAAGGGCTGGATTCACAAAAGTGTTGTTAATAACAATGTCATATGTTAATGATATTGTTAAAATTGACAGTTTAATGACTTGTAATAGATGACATTCACAAAAGGCATTGTAGAATATCTTACTGATAATGATGAAGTAACTAGCACCTTGTATCAGGAATGTTGAAACATTGGCTATAACAGAAAGGATGATAATCTATTGGCATATCATCATATCTGACTATAGCCAATAAGAAATTAAAAGTTACTTTACTCTTCATAATTTTAGAATTTGTTGAGTGATTGTAAGCATGGAAGAAGGGCAATGATACAAAATATTAGAGTTAACTTTTGTGTGTATTTTTTTTTAATTATGTCATAATATAATGAATCAAAGCAGTTCTAAGTACAGAATGTAGTCTATGGCTACCAAGTATAGTTAGATTTCATTGTAATTTACTATAAATTATTATATCTTGAATTAAGAAATTATAGAAATAAAGAAATTATAATATGAATTTACATATTAATTTTAATGAAATAAGACTCAAAATGTTTTGATAAAGCATAATATATGTTATAGTTTGATTATGCCATTATAAACGTGTTGAAAAATCATAAAAGAAATAAAAGTAGTGCAAATAACATTCATCATTGATAAGAAAGGTAATGTACTTTCATTCAATCTTGTGTAAAAATTATATATATAATTACTCTAGATATTGTCACTTGATTAATCCCCTAAAATGGATGTCACTATGAAAAGTTATAAGACAAAACATGAATATCCACTTGAATGGCACATGTCCAGTCTTGAATGGCATACAATTAGGGATTGAAATCCAGCTGGATTTTTGCTGGACCAACATCATTCCAGATGGATCCAGTGCGGATCCAGCTGGAATGATGCGCGGATGTTTTTGGTGCAATAAATTGTTATCTATCTATCCAGAAATTTATGGGTTTTTTTTAAAGAAATAAAACATTTTTTAAATACTTAAGAAACTTTTATTATTTAGACTGGTCACTATAAATCAGTAAAACTTCTTACACATTTAGGTAGTAAACTTAACTTTGGTTCGGTTTAACACTTGAGATAGAGATAATTAACTTTAAATGTTTAGTTAGATTATAATTATAATGTAATCTTTAAGTTAAATAATAGCAAAGGTAATTCTACTAATTAATTTATATTAATATATTATATTATAATAATGTAAGGACGGATAATCAGTGGCTAAGTGGCTATTAGTCTTATCAGTTTCTTATATAGGCTCTACATATCAGTCTGTAGTTATTTATAAGTAATTTAATTATTAGTGTTAGTAAAGTAGTGAGTAAGTAATTAGTAGTAGTCTAGTAGTTAGTTATTATTATCACAATCATGAATCACATACTTTCATATCATCATATATCTAAGATATTGATACTCATTAATATATATCTAAGATACTGATACTCATTAATTCAATAAACTATTTAACTGACTAGGTAGTCTCAGTTTCTTACTAATTTTAACAATAAAATTGCCTAGTCTAGCCCACTAACCACTTATAGAATAAAAGTTAAAAACTCTTACTTAATAGAATTAGAGTAGAAGTTATAAAATATTAGTCTTGTCTTGAATAAAGTATTTTAAAGGATTAAATAAAATTAAATCAATCACTTCTGTTATTTTTTTGACTTTTCTAAAAGTAGGATCTCAAGAAACATGGTATTGATGGTGTTGTCTCCCACCTACTTCTTAATGAACTGCATATATATCCCATTGCCTCTAACTTTAGGTAGTGGCAGTGGGAATAGAAGGCCTTTTCTGCCTCTATGCTAGTTGGTTTCAGTGTCATTAAATAATGATAAATCAAACATAAGTTTTCACCTATGACTCCCTCACTTTCCTAAACAGACATTTCCTTTTTTAATAACTTATCATAATCCTTCTCAGTACTAGTTTCTTTCCATTTTATGAAGTTTTCTTTCTCACACTTTAGTTGGGTCTCTAATTCTTGTTCCAAAGTGAAATTCAGGGAATCAGGGTTATCTAGATTTCCATTTTCATAATATCCTTTGCCATTGCTGCTGGTTCCACTACATATGTATTTACATGATTCAGCATATTTTTCATCTCCTTGCACATTACATTTTTTCAGCATGTGAAAAATAAAGCTTTCTAACTTTTTGATCATACTTCTTCGGGTTCTGTATGTAAATCAGCATCCTTGTGACCTTGGTAAGATGCCGTTCTCTGATTCTTTTGTGTCCTGGCTTTTTAGTTTATCTAAGACAAATTTAAGGGTTGTGTCAGCAGTTATCAAACTTGACTCTTCTGCAGAGAACTTCTATGGCCGGTTTAAACTGCGATCGTTCCGTCACGTGATTCATTGACGTCACAACTGACCGTAAATTAGAATTTGCACCAGGACTAGGATAGGAATTACTTATTTTATTTAGCGTGAAGACACTTTATTTAGCGAGAGTGGAAAGTCAACTGGCAATTAGATCAGCAGAGGTAAAAGGGCAGGCGATGTGGTATAGAGAGGGGGTATAGCACGTGCCACACTGAACAGAAATGTCGCTCTTGTTGCCAAGTGATAGTGCACATAGCAAAACGGCAAGGCCGACAACGTAGACTTTTGTGCCATTATTTAGAAAGTTAATTGAGTATTTGCAGATCCGCAGCGCTGGATCCAACAGGCCGAAAAATGTGCTGGATCCAGCTGGATTGCTGGATGAGGGATCCAGCAATTGCAATCCCTATATACAATGTGTACTTAATTATATTCAAAAATAATTTTGCAATATATTTAAGTTACATTTTGTATTTTAAAGGTATACTTATTCTTATGGGTTGAATATTTTAAATTTAAACAGTAATGTCATATGCATTTAACATTCTGTTGTGGAATTTCAAAAACATATTTTTTGAATATCTTAAATCAACTCTTGCTGGAAAAGTGTGAAAGGTATTGTTTTGAAATATAAGATATGTCTGTATGTTTAACTTTTTATAAAGTTTTAATATGAGAAAAGAGTGAAACATTAAACTTAGAAAGAAATATTGTCTAGTAATGTTCATCTTTACATTAAATTTCCATTAAATTTCATTTATGGAATAAATGAAATTTAATGGAAATTTAATGTAAAGATTAATGGAAATTTAATGCAATTTAATAAACAACAAAAATTATGGATTATTTTTTCAGATTGCCTGTTGTGACTGGGGTTACGTCTCTCGGTTATGATCACGTTGCCATACTTGGAAAGACTATTGAAGAAATAGCTTGGCAAAAAGCTGGGATATTTAAAACAGGAGTTCCTGCCTTTACTGTTTCACAACCCCAAGAAGCTATGAAAGTTTTACAGAAGAAGGCCTCTGAGATTAATGTAAAATATATTTTATTACTAAATTGACTGACTGGTTTTTGTATTTTATTTATTTTCTTTTTACATTTAACAGCAGCTAAATATAAGTAAAAGTCTTATAAATAAAAGAAAATTTAACTAAATCTTTAAATCTATGTGATCCTTGTATATACAGTAATACCTAGACTTATGCTACCCCGACTCACGCAAACCCGGAGTTACGCAATTTTCAAATCTCATCGATTCGTCTTTTGTTTGAGCACCACGCAACTCTCGATTACTCACTCCCCCCGCACTATTGTTCAGCTTACGTGTTAGGACGTGTCGCACGGAATCGACATATAGCTACAATTTATTTTGTGTTATTTATTTCTGTGTTTGTTATATCTACGGAGACTCGAGAGATTCTACTATGTCATCTAAACGAAGTAGAACTGATTCTTCTGCATCAAACAAGAAAAGAAAAACTTTATCTTTGGAATGTAAAGTTAACATTATTAAAGACTTCGATACAAAATGAAAATTTGTGAATTGGCAAAGGAGTTTGATCTCCTAAAATCGACGGTCAGAACAATTATAAAAGGTAAAGAAAAAATTCTTGTAGTTGTAAAAAAATGCTCAATCTTTAAATTCAAGCATCATTCGTAAACGTCACGGTATTATTCCTGAGATGGAAACAATGTTAAAATTATGGTGTGATAATCAAGTAAATGTGAAAAATTGTATAATAATATAATTTGTTATACATATGTATTATCTAAGATTTTATTAAACATTTTTTCTAAATTGTTTTCTTATTAAAAATTAAAATCCCAATTAAAAATTATTTGTATGTATTTATATGCGAAATTATACTCCTACTTACAGTTATCGCTCGGTCCCACCTATCGTGTAAGTTCGGGGTGTTACTGTATATATATATATATAAGTTAAGTTAAGCTACAAATAAAACACATATAAATTTATATTGTGTATTTTGTAATTTGTTAGAAATATTTCTAATCAATATTTTTAAATTTAATTTTTGTACATTTTACTTATGCATATTAATAAATTGTATTATGTATTTAATTTTTTTGATAGTGTTCTCTACATGTTGTACCTCCTCTTTCTACTTATGAATGGGAAAAAGTTGTGAAGTTAGGAATTCCGGGTGATGTCCAAACAACAAATGCTTCTTTAGCATTGCAATTATGTCAAAGTTGGATTAATCAGAGAAAACAAGGTAGACATTAATACTTTTGTCTTAGTGTGTACATTTATGAATTAAATATTATTTTCATGAAAGTCATTTTCAGTTGATAAACATAAATATTAAAAATGTATAAAGATGTTTATTCTCAATATACATGTATCTGGATAAAATAATGCTCAATAAATTTGACATTTATTGAACATAATACAGTTAATCATGAAATATCTGCATTCTCTGATCTGAATATATTTAAAAAATTGAAGATGACTTGAATAATTTTTTCAAAATTATTATGTTCATACCATTATGTTTTTACATTCAAAAACTTCACCTTATCTATTTTCTTTCTAAGAGAAGGTTTTCTTGCCTGCTATTTAATATTTAATTTTGTTTCTAGTTATTTCTAGTTACATGATGATTTCAGAATACTCATTTGGATTATTTCTATCCATAAATTTTAAGATTGTAGAAATGTAAGATTGATAAATAAACCTATGAGAAATGATACCAAAATATTAAAAGTTTGTTTTTTAGCAGTGTCATAGGATTTGTATATAAGTGAATAAAAACAAACTCTTTTGTTATCCTTTTAGATGAAAGTCAATTAAAACAAATTAATTTAAACCATTAAAATGTTTTTTTTTTTTGTAAATTTTTGTCCGATGGAGATAATTATGATTAATTCTTCTGAAGACAAAATCCTTTCCAAAAAATAGGAGCCACCATTTATTAACTTTGTGTTCCAGACATTACACTTTTGGCAACTGACCTTTTCTTTTAGGCTACTGGCCGCCAAACAGTTAAAAATATAAACATTTTTAACTGGATATTTTTGTTTTTTAAAGGACTGTTTGGCAGCCAGTAGCCTAAAAGAAAAGGTCAGTCGCCAAAAGTGTAATGTCTGGAACACAAAGTTAATAAATGGTGGTTCCTATTTTTTGGAAAGGATTTTGTCTTCAAAAGAATTAATCATTAAAAATTCATTAAAATGTTTTTTTGGTTATAAATAATAATTACAGAAGAATAAAATTAATCTTGGATAAAATTAATGATAAGAATAGAACATTCTTAAAATTAACAACATTTTGTTTTTGGACTTATACTTGTTATTCAAAATGAAAATTCTTGAATTTCAAATGAAATAAATTAAGTACAATGGTTTAAAACAAAAACACCCTAAAATTTTGGCTATAGGCCATCTTGTGTATTAGCTGCAAAAGCAAAAGTTGTAAAAGAATGTTGATTTTCTGTTGGATAAGATACTCTCACATATAGGATGTAGTGTATAGCCAAGGTTTTAGTGTATGATTTCAGAATAAAGACCAATAGGAAACGAACAACATCAAGAATAACATTTATGTAAATCTCACTGGGCTATGTACTAAAGTTAATTGTATGTCACTTTGTTGATCATTTTTGCCAGTTTTCACTAATGCTTTAAAATTATTTTTACTGGTACTGTATATCACAGAGAAAGAAGATGTGATCAGACTATGCATACTTAATTTTATTTCATATCAGTTAGATTTTGTAAAATACAAATGTGGCAACTTTTTGGCAATTTTTAGCTTCTTTTGAAGCACTTTTGGTAACTGCTGATTGAAAATATCTGGCAACTTTATCCTTCACACACGTAATTGGTTCATTATGTTTCTTACATTTATTATGTATTAGTTGTCCTTGTATATAGGTTGCATGCAATGAATTTTACAAATGCAACGTTTTTATAGATTACAGCCTGTAACCAAGGATTTAGGATGTATAAAATATACTTTTATGTATATACAAAGTCAAACTTGGTTAACTCAATTTTCAAGGAAAGTGCAAAATAATTTCAATTAAACAATTTTATTGATAATTATTAAGTAATACAGATAAAATGTAATTAATTTGGTTGTCACATTTTCTTATAAACTTAATTCACACTGAGAGTGAATCAGAGGGAATAACACATCATATATGATGTTGTTTCTGGAAAATTTTACCATTTTGCAAATCACTCAGAAGTTCAGAACTGTTGAACTTTATCACTAACCAAAACATTTTGCTACTTATCACAGTGCCATTTGTTGTTGGGTATTCTTATTGGTTTTAAAGATGGTTACAAAATCATCATACAACAGAGTAGACATCAAAATTGGCATATTCTTTAAATTCACACTTTTAAATATTTCTCTCAACCAACATCATTTTCTTTAACATATCTTTCATTTTCTGTAACAAGTAAGCAATAACCCTCCAGCTGCCATATAACATGTTATATTGCAGCTGGAGGGTTATTGCTATGTATTTGATCATTTGATGTGGATGTTTATTCAATTTATGAGTTCTATAATGGCTTTTCTTTTCCGCTAGACTTATCCGTAATGGATCCGGATGGTGTAATAAGTCTAGCGGAAAAGAAAAGCCATCATAGAGCTCAAAAATTAAATACAGGTATACCTCGCCTTACGTCGGTAATTGGTTCCAGGAAAACGACTTAAGTCGAAAAATGACGTATGTCGAATTTACTTGTCTCCGAATGTACTTGTCACTAGGCTAAACCATAAATTACTATTTCCAGTTCTGTATTTTATTTATTAATGCATTTTTAATAATATATGGTTAATAAAAACGTATTTTAAGCTTATAAACAAATAAATTTTAGTTTTTAATAGAGTACAGAAAAAAGTAATCTAAATTTACGAATGCATGTACTGTACTGTAAATACAGTACATACTTGTAAATGTGTATATTTTAATATGATTTTATGTGCTTTAAACGCTTTTCTAGTGATATTACGACTTCAATATTTGTGGCGGACGGACGTAAAGTCGAATAAAATGACTTAAACTTGATTTTTATTTTTTCGTATACTTTTTTGACAAACGACATATAATCGGGAACGACGTAACTCGAAACGACGTAAGTTGAGGTATACCTGTACAAGACTAGACAAGAAGCATATTACAGAACTCAATGGATGTTTATATTTAAGTATCCAATAGTGGTTAAAAACAGAATGTCAGAAGTATTTTGTTTTTACTGATGATGTTTCTCTCTTGCTTGTAAATGTTGGCTGCTCAAAATTTGAAATCACTTTCTGCAGTCCATACTAGTTTTGTATCTGTTTTTCACTTTTCAAATTTGCTTTTTGCTAGTTGCTCAGTATGAACTAAGCTACTCCAGCTTCAAATTATCCCAAAAATTAGAAAAAAAAATTCAAATTAAACAGGTAATTTTTACATTACATTTATTGAGAAACTCAAGGAAAATTTGTAGAATTCAAATTATTCAAAAATTCGAATTAACCAAGTTTGAACTTATAACAGAAATTATATAATAATGAAATTTAAGTGAAATAAATTTAAATAAAAAGTATTATTATTTTAATTTAGATTCCTCACAGAAGAAAGCATCTACTATCTTTCCATTGAATTTTGGTGCAGATAATCATTATTTGCCTCCTCCATTAGCTTTGCCATTTTCAATCAGTACAAAATTTGCAGAAGGTAAATTGTATTATGTAATTATTCAGTAATTCGTATGTAGTTTCAAGAGTTAATTTTCAGAAAGTATCGTGAATGCTGAATATGTAAATAATTACTTTTATAATGTATGGGAAAAAATAATCTTGATTTCTCGGCATCAAGATTTAGTTATTTTTTAGAATATTTGAATTGTCATTTTAATTCAAATATGGTAGAAAACTAATCTTTTTGACTTTATATTTAGATAAAGTTTTTCTTTGTAATGAAAATTAATTAGTATGAAAATTTATGAGTCTATATTATAATACTAAATGAATGAAAAGAAAAAGCAAACTGCAACTAATATAATTAGAATGATGGCCAGATAGAGAAGTGATTAGGGTGTTAGCCTATTGCTGTGTGGGACCTGGAATTGAACCTGGATGGATCACCCATCAAAAAATCCTGGGTTTTTGGACCCAGGATTTTTTGGTGGGTGATCCATATGGATATATGGGCCCCATCACATTCCTCTTGGTTGCCCATTGTGGTGCGGCTGAACTCATAATGG
The DNA here is from genome assembly GCF_000671375.1 of Centruroides sculpturatus. NCBI lineage: Eukaryota > Metazoa > Arthropoda > Arachnida > Scorpiones > Buthidae > Centruroides > Centruroides sculpturatus. The sequence continues at coordinate 58,011 of NW_019386315.1, read as the reverse complement.
GCTTGCTCAAAACAGCCCTCATAGTGACCATGGAGCTGAAGAGTTAATTCTTTAAGATTCTATAAAAGAATTTACAAAATTAATTTGTTTTCAAATTCAGTTTTTCAAAAATGATTATCATAAAATAATATGGAAAAAATGAAAACTTACAATTTTTCTGCATGAACTCAAAACTAATTTAAAAGAAATAAATGAACTTTATTATTGGAATTTTTTTTATAAATCAAATCAACTCATTAAATTTATGAAGATTGTGATTATATTTAAATTACACACATGCTTATATTCACACACAATTTCCATGGTGTGATTGCACAATTTGAAATTTAATGATTTTAGTTTACCAGGGTTGGAAAAATCTGATAAAATATCATTTTAAATGTTAGTTTCAATTTAATATTTGATGATATTCTTCAATACTTTATTTTAAAATTGTTTTTTTATTGATAAAATGAATATTTAGGCCTCTGCTAACTATGACATTGCAGTTATATTGCCAAATAAAAACAAAACCTTTAAATACCATTAACAGAACTTTAACGAAAACTCTGAATGTTTTTGGCCTGCCTCAGGATTTTTAATGGAACAAAATTCTAAAACGGAATGTTAGAACGATAATATTTGAAAAATCAATTTTTAAAATATCAAATGCCTCACAGTGTAAGCCAAATTCATATGATAGAGAGACTAAAAATCATAAATGTATGACCATGTCATACATATACATTTTTAAGATGTACATAGTGTCTGAGATGAATTAATATAGTTAACTTTGCCTGAATTTTTCATAAAAGTACTTCCATGCATGCAATACTGTATTGCAGTCTTTTAAAGTTAATACATTTGCCAGTCAGGCTGGCTTTATATATTTCCAAAGCATCCAGGCTATGAATATAGTCCGTATGAAAGGCCTGCCTAATTAACTTGGTGTTCTGGAAGTTTGCCTGCACATCCAGATCAGTGGCATATGTGGACAAGGCCTGTTGTTCTTAAGGTTGTATTGATGCTCATGTACACTCTTTCATATTGATCGTTTAGTTGAACAAGTATATACTAATTCCCTTCGGAATCTATCGTCCCTTTCCAGTATACAATAACACTCCTGGGGCTCTGTTTTGATCCATCTTATCCTTTGCGTTGCGTAGCAACTTATATATTGTACTGGATCTCCTGTATACAATTTCGGTATTACTATGGCCTGCAATATCTTTGTATAAGGAGTTCAAATGCTGATTGAACTGTATTTTGGTGCACCTATAGCCTGGGTTGCACTGTTGGCTTCTGTTAGAAGTAGTCTGGGTGTTGAGAACATTGTGTGCGGCAAGATGGTCGGAGTAAGCGCGGCTAAATTACGTATCAGGTCTCTTTATTAGCCATGTTCTACCACTATATCCTTGATACATTGTAACTCTAGCAGAACGTCATCCCAATTGGTATGATGAGTGTAGGCCCATCTGGTTAGGGCACAGAATGCAGCAATCTTATACAAAAAAGGGTCGGAAGAGTTTGCTGGGATGAATAGTGGTAAGTATCCTGATTTGTAATAAATGTTCATTTCCACCTAGCCCCTATTGAGTCGCATGCTGTCATCCAAGAAATGAATTTCTTGGTATGATAGTCTCTCTATCATATGAATTTGGCTTACATTGTGAGGTATTCAAAATTTTAAAAATTGATTTTTAAATATTATTGTTCTAACATTCTGTTTTAGAATTCTGTTTCATTAAAAAACCTGAGGCAGGCCTTGGTGAAGGCCGAAAACGTTTGGAGTTTTCATTAAAGTTCTGTTACTGGTATTTAAAGGTTTTGTTTTTGATTGCTCCAGTAATTTGAAAAGGAGATAGTTATAATAGTTTTATTGCCACTGTTTTCAACCCTCTAGTTCAGAAATGGAATTCTTCATTTTGAATTATACTTTTTTGTCTACACTATACAATACACATTACAGTTTATATCAATAAATTTATAAATACAGTAGAGCGTCATTTATCCAAAAGTCGGTTATTCGAAACATCAGTTATCCGAAAGAATTCCAGTCGGCAAATTTAAATTTTCACTAGTGCTGTGGTGCTGCAATCTTTGGCTATGTCTTGGGCTACTCAAATATTTTACGTTTTTGATACTAAATTAACATCTGAAGTATAATTTTTTATTGTTTTTATATTTTTCAATATATTTATTTTGTTTGTACAAAATAAAGAAATAATTTTTAACGATACGAGCCACGATTATTATTTTAAAAAGTTTACATTGGGCTTAACATCGACAAAAATTCAATGCAAAGCGACACGCAACAGAGAAAAATTTCAGGATGGGATAGGTTAATATATTTTTCGTACATAATCGGTTATCCGAAAAATAAGTTATCCGAACAACCCCAGTCCCAAATTGATTCAGATAAATGATGCTCAACTGTAATCGAGTAGATAAAAATCTAGCTTATCTGAATAAAATCTGTTAACAAAGATCATCATTAATGTCTTCAGTAAATTAACATACCCTAGGATTGAAGAAATTAGCAACAGAAGTAATCTGTGATTTTTCAACTAAAAAGAAGAGAATAATTATTTCTTTACTTTTCTAATCACTTAAAAGAGGTTTTGGATGAATAAACTAAATTGTTATGTCCTTCAAATCTGACTTTTACCTGAGTTCAACACGGAAGGACATAACAATTTAGTTTATTCATCCAAAACCTCTTTTAAGTGATTAGAAAAGTATCTGATTACATCTGCTAATATTGATAATTTTTAGCATCTTATAGTAATTATTTCTTTATCAACAAATGAAGAAGTTACAGAATGAGATTTTATTTTTGTTTTTAAATTGTTAACAAAAGATAGAACCTTTGCATTTTTCCCTCCATTTTCCATATAAATGGTAGTGTCAACTTACTTGATTTTGATTAACAAGGAACCAAACAACTGTGTAAATCAAGAGTTAGATATATATATATTTATATATTGCTAGTGTGTACATTGTACATGTGTATGCATGTGCACACAAACACATGTATATGCACACTCTAAATAATAATATATCTTCAAATTAAATTTAAACTAGTTGCAAATTACTGTAACCACAAATAAGTTTTTTTTCTGTGAATGTGAATATTGAGTAAATCTGTGATTTTTGTAAATGTGGGAAATTTACTATATATAAATTATATTCTACAAACTTCATTATTACTTTGTTTAAATCTAAATTATTTTAAATTCATTAATAAATATTTTCTTAGGTCTTCAGAATTGTAGATGGCCCGGTCGTCATCAAACGATTCACAGAGATTCTATTACTTACTTCCTAGATGGTGCTCATACTGCCGAAAGTATGATACCATGTGTCAGGTGGTATGCAGAATGTATCAAGAAAATAGAGTCTAACATGTAAATTTCTTATTTAATAGTTTTATTATTCACTTTTTATCATAATTTTTTAACATGTAATTTCTTTTTAGAGGAGATACATACAAAGTGCTACTTTTCAATTGCACTGGTGAGAGGAAAGCGGAAACATTACTTACCCCTTTAATTGACCTACCATTTGATTTAGTAGTATTTTCTCCAAATAAACTAGACTTAACAAAAGATGCTACTTCAGGTAAAATATCAGTGTTATAATTTTAAAGTTTAAGATTTTAATTTGTATAAAAATTTATTTTTATTATTTAAATTACTTTTCCAAAATATTTAAAGAAAATTAATACAATAATATACTGTAAAAGATTTTTTATAATCTATATATATATATATATATANAATTAAAACTTCCTTCCTGACTGACTGATTGATTCATCATTGCCCAGAGCAAACTGCTGAACCTAAAGAGGTGAAATTTGATACACAGTTAGGGTATGTCATGAATATTCACACTAAGAAGGGATTTTCGGAAATTCCCCTGCGGGGGAGAGGGAGAGGATTAAGGCTTAACCTGAAGAATGGCATTTACTGTACTATTTTAGATGCAGTTTTTTGTTTTTAACTGCATTTTAGTAGGGTACATCATGAGAATGTGCACTAAAAAGGTATTTTTGGAAATTCCACCTTGGGGGGGAGAGGATTAAGGCTTAAAGTCTTAACCCCAAAAGGCAGTGGTTTACAAAGAGGTACTGAGGTAACTGAAACTCTATTTTTCTGTAATATTTATACTTTAAGAATTTCCAGATAACAACATTTATGTTTTGAAAAAAAAATTAAACTCAGATTTATCGTATCTTGGAATCCCATAATATTTGAAACTTGAATTTAGATGCATTAGCAGTCCATAGTTTGAAACAAACAAAAATCAGTAATTTTACTAAATTAGTAACAACTAATGATTGAGAATCTTAGTGAAGTACTGAGGGAGGGTTATTTCTATCATATTGCAAAATCTGTGTGGGCGAAGCTGCAAGTAACAGCTAGTTTATAATATAGATATAATTCATTATTAGGTAAATGCTTTCAATTGAATTTTATAAATAACTGTCTGATGATTTTGTCAATTATGATAAGAAATGTAAATAATTCTATTTAAAATTTTAAGAAAATAATAAAATTTAATATAAACAAAAAATATTAAAATTAAATGAGATGTTGAAGTTATTATGCCATTTACAAGTATATATAAGAATAAATGTTAAACAAATTATATAAAAATAAAATTTACCACTAGAGAAGTATAAATTCTTTTAATAATACAGTACATTGATAAATTATACTAAAATAATAATAAGAAACTTCTTTGGGAATGATAGTATGGCATAAGAAATGAAAAGGAATGATCAGGGTCTATAACAAGAATAAAGGAAAACTTGAGAAATTCAGTATGACCGCAGGATCGGCACCTCTTTGATGCTTTGTCAGGATGACTCCACTTTGTCTTTACAGACAGACACAGAAACCAGATTGGTCGTTATTTCAAACGGTTGCATGTGTGGACTGTCTGATCCAGAATGGAGGCAGAAGGAGAGAACCAGAGTAAATACACTCCACAAGTTATCATTTAAATAAAAATACCTGTTTTTTCAATATTGACTATTTACAAGCTGTATATTATAGATGCTTAGCTAATGCTAATCAGAAGCTGACATATTGCGTAACTACTATGATCCTAACAACAACTGATAATGAGAGAGGGCTCACATTAAGTTCACACGAGGATAAATATCTGTAGAATTCACAAAATGATAGTAGAAGTTTTCACATGTAGGGAATCTTGAAGTGTCAACGAGTTCTTCGGAGTGGTGACAATTAGGAACAGTTATGGCGGCGGCCAACACATGTACAGTTCAATGATAACTCCAGGACTCTGTCCGACTCATCGACCCATCCCTTTTTATTAGGGGGTCTGCATTGGGTTTTTTCCATGGCCTTATTAGGAATTTTTCTATCATCGTCCAATAGTTGAATTTTCTGTCTCAGATTCCAGGTGACACACTTGATGTATCATCTTCAACCAGGAAATGAGTCCATGGGAAAACAGTTTAATTATCTTTAAAAATGTCGGTTTTTGTTTGTCTCTTTAATTTTGTCTCTCATCAAAAATATATTTAAATAAAATAATTCCACTAAGTTCGACCCTCACATCAATAAACCTAAATTTTTGAATTTCATATTTTAGTTTTCAGAGGATGACTACACTACACTATGCTATAAAAAATTACAACAGGACAAAAGTCCTGCAACAAGTGCTTTTTTTTTAGTCTCACAAGTCAGTAACTTTGATTATGTTTTTTATATGACAACAAATGTACATTAAAATTATTAATAAAATAAAAAGAAAGAATCTTTTTTTTTTAAAAAAGATCAAAACTTTTATAATGAAATTATTTTCAAAGTGCAATACAAAAAAGTAAAGAACATGTCATGGACAAAAGTCTGGCAACTTTGATTTTAGTATTGTGTGGTTCCACCTTTGGCCTTTAAAACTGTTTTAATTCTTTGTGGCAAGGAATAAATTAACTTTTTACGTTCTTGTAATTGTAACTCTAAATCTTTCAATTAAAATGTGTTTTTGTTTCAGTTGTTTCTTCACCCTATCCCATATTTTTTCTATGAAAGTAAGGTCTGATGAATTGCCAGGCCAATCTAATAATTCTATTTCCATGTTTTCAAAATATGATTTCATTTTCTTGGATGTATATGCAGGTACACAATCCTGTTGATAAATGTATTCACCATAAGAAAAGTAATATTTAGCTGTTGGTATAAAATTTTCATTCAGTATATTAATGTAAACTGATGAATCATTGTTTTGCTTTACAATTTTTAACTTCCAAGTCCATAAGCAGTTAAAGTTCCATACACAATAATTCCTTGTGCAAATTTTGAGTCTTTGAAATGCAATTAGCATAACATTCCTCACTTTTTTGCAAGATCTTTGTGTTTCCATCCTTAAATAAACAAAATCTTGATTTGTCACTACATATTTATATTTTTTACACCACCTAATTCTTTTTTGGTTTTTTGCACTAGTAAGCAGTGGTCCCTTGTTTTTGCTTGCTTAAATCCTTATGATCAAAGAAACACACCAGAATGGTCTTAAACTGTGAGTGCAACATGCATGCATTTTTAGAGAACTCGGGGATTTCCATTGCATGTTCTGACATTTTGTTTCTTGGTCATACTGTAACATTTGCCAATTTTCATACAAAATTTAATATTAATACATTGCTTTAAATTTTTGTTTAGTCACCCATACTTTTGATAAAGAGTACACATAGATAACTATTACCTTCTCAATAGCTAATTAACAACTAGCTCTATCAGCTTTAAATTTTTGCATACATTAGTTCAAATATGTTTGAACACGAATATGCATGTTGTTTCAATATAATTATGTCACGGGCAACACTACATGGCCATTCTGAGAATTAAATTGTCACACCTTATAAATTCTAACAAGTCCAATATACAAATTACTTCTGCTAAAGTTAAAACACAATGATTATTTTCTATATAAAATAATTTTATGAATTTAATCAAAGTTGCAGGACTTTTGTCTCAGTTTTCCTTTGTTGCAGGATTTTTTACAATGATGTTTTTTTCACTTTTATTTTCCAGGCCGTAATCAACTTTATTTTAGACCAGTTAAAATAAATACAAAAATATGTCTTAGACTCAAGGAAATTCAGTAAGTAAGAAGTAATTAATGTTTCAAATTGTAAATTATNAAGTGAAATCTGTAAACAAAAATCATTATTTTTAACAATGAATGGTTAAATCGTTATTGATCATAAATAGTACTTTGTTTTTTGATTGTTATTTAAGTGCCTACCTTCCTTTCTAGGCTACTAGCCACCAAAAAGTTTAAAAAAGTCCTTTTAAAAAAACAAAAATTTCCAATTAAAAACAAAGATTTTCTAAAATCAGAACTGGTGTTATACAAACGTCTTTCTTGTGTGAGGATCCGAACTTTCCCTGTGTTTATATCTTTTCATTTAATAGTGTCATTTCACATTGTAGCCATAATTTCATTCGATAACTGTCAACTTTTACACCTGGGAGCTAAACATCTGCTAAAGTCTCAGGCTTAATAACGACACTTTCTCAGCACCTTTCAACCTAATATCTCCGTTTCGACAATCCAACATGAAAAACAGACAACAAAGTAGCAGTAGTCGCCCGTCTTTCGAAAAGAGAAGTTGTCACTAGTACCTTGTCCTAAGTGCCTCACTATTCGGATATCTACAAAAAGATCATCGGAACCATCGACTAACACCCTTGCAGATACTGTTCTATCAACTCTTACGGATACTTCCTTTACCGGACTGACATTCCGAACTTTCTTCCCTTCACCAAGACTGCTTGAGAATATCCATCAAGACAGCAAAACAAAAGGTATTTATCGCCACGTGAAACTTCTGTAAACTTTCTCTCTCAAATCGGGGAAAAACGCAATATCTTAATACTATCAAATCGAGAAATGTATCTAACAGCAGCCCTAATGTATAGCTTATCGTTAACCATTAAACAGTTGTTACGTTAAAAAGTCTATGAGTAAGTCACTTCCGGTGCGCTGTCTCTCCTTCCATCCCGACTCTGATCGCTCCCGACCGCTCACACGCCCGAACGAAACGGTTTCTGTGTCTAGCCGTGAAGATACAGTGGTGTCAGTCCTGACGAAACCTGTCATTGCGATCTTTGCCGACGCGATGTCGACCCTTCGGTCATGTGGTGCCAAAGTATAGGGATGCCCTTCGGCATTGTCACACTTGTTACCATCTGTACTTTCTCGGGGGTGTTTTGGCCGTTTATCCACAGAGAAGAGAGCGCTGGAAAATGTAGATTAAACAGGTTCCCCTGGTGGTGATATTTTACAGTCATAATTCATAATTTTTTCGTCTGATGGTTTTTTTATTTTTTAATACTTGAAGACTGTTTAATCTACATTTTCCAGTGCTCTCTTCTCTGTGGATAAACGGCCAAAACACCCCCGAGAAAGTACAGATGGTAACAAGAAAGACATTTGTATAGTACCAGTTCTGATTTTAGAAAATCTTTGTGTTTTTAAAAGGACTTTTTTAAACTTTTTGGCAGCTAGTAGCCTAGAAAGGAAGGTTGGTCACCAGAAATGTATTGTCTAGAACGCAAAAACTAAAAATGGTGATCCCTACTTGGGCAAACTTGTCTTCAAGTATTAAGAAACTGAATAGAATAGTGAAATTCTAATAGAGTACAACCAATTTGAGAATATGACAATTTGTTTTAATAAGAATTTGGTTGTATGATTAGCATCAGAAATTAACAATTGATTCTTGTTATTTCTGCATATTATTTAATAGTTTATAAGATTACTTTTCTATTTTTAAATGATTAGTGGAGTATTATTTTGACATTGTTTCAACAAGGATTAAATTTTTATAAATTTAATCCTTAATAAATTTGGAAACAAAATTTCATTCAAAAAACATTAGTTGTTTTGGAAAATATGGAAATCTTTTACAGTTAATTTTTATATGAAATATAAGAAATTATTACTTCTTTTTTGAACTTTTGAATAATGAATGAATATATATAAACATCACTAAGCTGAATGTAATAATAATAAACCAAATGTTCATTGTAATTAATTGGGATAATTAAGTGCTACTATTAATGACTGACTATTAAGTAATTTGGTACTAGAGGCACGATTACTAGAATATAAGGTTTATATTCTAGTAATCGTGCCTCTTAAGTAAGGTTGTTCTAGTAATATAATTACTAGAACAACTCCCATAAGAAGTGTGTCGATAAAGTGTCTAGAGAAACTTTGCCACCAGGGCGGCACTGCTAGCAAGTCAGGCCATATAGCAGTTTGCTACAGCTATATCAGGTTTGTTAATATAGAAATTGTTTAGTTTTGATGTAATAATGCCTTCTAAGTGCTGTATTCTGGGGTGTAAAAGTGACTATGCCTCTTGTAAAGAAAAGTGTACCCTGTTTTCATTTCTGAGAGATCCAGTAAAACAAAATGCATGAAAAAGGAATATACCAAGAGATGTTGAAATCACAAGAACTTCTTTGTTTGTGAGTTGCATTTTGATAATCATTACATTATAAGGACGTACTATGTAATTATTAAAGGGAAAAACATAGAGAAGCATTTACAACCAACACTAAGACAGGATGCAATTCCTACTATTTTTCCCAGGAGCAGAAGGAACCAAGAGAGAAAATTGCAGGGCTGACCGTAACCAAAAGCCATGGAAGACTCCTGCATTTACTACTGTTGTGTGAAAAACACATTTCTCAGTAAGTATAAGATAAGAAATTTGTTGTTAGAATATTTGATGATATTGTAACAGATAGCAACTTGGCCTTAATCACTTTAAAATGTAAAGATCATTAGTTTCACACACAAGTCAGTTTTATGTAACCACAAGAATTCATTTTTTCATAAGAGAAGTTAATAAGTCTATAGGTAACACAGTGGCCAATAAAAATACTAGGAAACTATCTAAATTGTAAGTAACTAATAGAATAAACTTTTATCTAATGAAAATTAAGTTTCTCAGTAATGTTTTCAACTTATTTCACAAATCATCATCAGATGGATCAACATTTGAATATCAAAGAAAATTAAAAATATGACAATATAGAATACTAGAATACAATATAGAATAACTAGAATAATCATGCTAGAGGTGAGCATTAGGCACCATCTCTTATTAATAATTACAATATTTATTAATTAATTTAGAATATTCTGGAAGAAATGAATCCGCCCAAAGCGGGACTCAAATCCACAACAGTAAGTAGGACTTGCAGGTTTGAGTCCCACTTCAGACTGATTCTTTTCTTCCAGAATATTCTAAATTAATATTATAATTATTTAAATTTAATAAGAGATGGCACTTAACACTTACCTCTAGTACTAAATTACTTAATAGTCAATCATTAATAATAGCACTTAATTAGCCCAATTAATTATGGCAATTATTTGGTTTAATGAATGTATATAGGTAGAAACTTGATTATCCAAAATGGTTTACAGAGACAACTAGAACATGTACTGTTGTATATATCACAGAGTATAATATATACAAAGATCAAATTCTCCATGTAACTGGAAATGATTACATCATCTGTTAATTGTAGTGCTGCAAAAATTTCTCTGAAGGATCCCTGGTATTAAGTTTGGATAATTGAGTTTCTTTTTGTATAGGTGCTCTCCTACTTAAGCATATTCAACTAATAAACTTTCAAATTTACAAATAATTTCAACATGTGTCTAAATTTAATTTTTGTGTAGATTCTGAAGTTCTCTTGATGTTTGTGAGGTGGCATTGATGTCAGCTTTTGGCCAGTAATAAATAATAAATTTTTAATAACTAATTAATGTGGACTTATTTTTATTGTATATCCCTATTTTTCATTTTTGCATGAATTCTGAGGTCCATTGCTGCTTGTGAGTTGGTGTCAAAGTTAGTAATGTTGAAGTAATGGTGTTTTCACTATTATTTGCAATTTTCATAAACTTTTAAGATTAGTGCTTCAAAAATACATAATAATAAATATAGCAGTAGAGATAAATGCAAGAAGTATGATTCTATTTCTGTGGAAACTAAACTGGACATTATAAAAGTAAGTGCATAAGGTGGAAAAAAACCATGTTTGAAACACTTGCTACTAAGAAGTAATGAGCAGATAAATGAGTGTAATGTATTTTATTAAGTACATTGAAGGATAAAACACTAAGTGGTTATTTTGTGTACAAATGTACTTTCTAGGTCAGTTTTTGACTTATGACAAAACCTCGGAAACCTAACCTGTTTGTAGGCAGGGGAGCACCTGTAGTAGTTATACAGTATAATAGGATAATTGGTTTATTTGCAGTTTGATATTATTTTGCTTTTACAGATCAAAGCAATTTTACAGTGGATCCAGATAAAGAATTAATACAGTGTGAAAGAAATATGAAAGTATGGAATTACCTTTTAAGTTCTGTTTATGAAGAAGAAATATCATCCAATGCCACAGGAACTTTATCCAAGTCACTTCTATCACATTCGTCAGAACAAAATAATAACAATACCATAGTTTTTTCATGTTTGAAAGACGCCTTGCAATTCATTTGCAATAATCACAATTCCGATTTAAAGAAAAAAGTGCCAATGTTAACAATGCCAATTCCAAATTTTTCATCATTTCCATTAAATTTGGTAACAGCTAAACACTTATCTCTTTTTGTAACAGGAAGTATACATTTGGTTGGTAATGTGTTATCTTTAATTGACCCAGAATTACAAGAACATTAAAATTTTAAATTATAAAGTAGATATATATATTTTTGCAGAAGTATTAAGAAAACGAGAAATGTTTATTGATAGCAGATGAAGCAAAAAGAATGTTTTTTTGGCTATTAAATTTTTAAAACATTTGTTCATTTTCCATTTGAAGTAAATGTACTTAATGAAGAGCTAAAGGAATTGAAAAGATTCAATCAAATAATTATATCATTTAAAATATTTTATGCATCTTGTACATTTATGAAATATTTTTCATATATTTATAATATATCATATCAGTTAAAAACATGCCTGTGAATTTAATATGAAAATTTTTATATAAATAATTTTTTATTAAAATTTATATATAATTTTAGAAATAAATCTGTTCTAAAAAAGTTTGCATAAAGTTGTTTTTATTTTTTAAATTAATACAAAGGGAATATGACAAGGACAATATTGGCCTTCCCAATACAACAAATGTACATAACAAGCACCAATAACAGTCATAATCATAACCTGGATCAAGAGTTAGAGTTAAAAATTAACCGATAAGCATTTGTGTACTAGAAGTAGTGAATGATAATTGGTTAGCTTCTAACTCTAATTCTTGATCCTTGATTGTAAATATTGGCCATAAAAGTAATTTAAAACAATAACAATTAAACATGTAAAATTCATATACAGTAAGACCCGCTTAATGCGAGGGACACGTTCCTAGATGAGAAAGCGCTAAACAAAACAGCATTGAACGAGGTCATTTTAACATAAGAGTAAATAGGGAAAGGGGAACACACGACCAAAATAAACAGATTTTACTTTAATTTTAAGTTGTTGTTATATTAATTTGCATAATATGTTAAATAACACACAAACATGTGCACACAGAAATGTAAAGTTCATTTTTTGTGACGAAGGTCTTGGCTCTTCTGAAATTCTTGCTTTTTGCATTAAAGTCGTATAGTTTTATTTGTTGCTTTTTTTCTTTTCTTCAGCAAATGTCGGTAGCGGAAGATCACATCCAAAACACCTCATTTTGCTTTTGCATTCCTTCAAAATCTGGGTAATTTGTTATAATTTGATCAACAATTTTGGTTATTGTTACCAAACTTTTACTAAGGAAATCTGTAGAGAAATTCTACAGATTTCCTTACAATGGCTTGTCGTTTTCAGAATCACTATTTTCCAGTTGCAAATGAATTCCTTGTTCTGCCAGTTCTCGAAGATTGTAGTTGGTAAGGCTCTGGCCAGAATCCTGCACTTCTACATCTCCTAGTCTTGCTGTATCGATTAGGTTGATAATTTGGTCAATCTAACGATACACCGACAGACTCTTCTCATTAAGAATTCTTGGATAGCTTCAGTCACAACTTCTTCCACACTTCATGCATTTATCAGTTAATTCTTGCCAAGTAAAATTGATATTTCCTATGGCATCCATGGTATTATATTTTTTCCAAAATTGCACCACAAAACATAGATTTAAGGGAAGTTCAGTGCTATGATGAATTGCCACCTTTTGCCGATTGGTTCGTGTTCGTAAATAATTGTATTATATACGAATTGATGAAATGTTGCGATAATTTGAATTGGTGTAAATTTTGAGCTTTTTTTTTTAGGCTTCAAGCAGACCACATTATATTGAGGCAGCATTAAGCGGGGTCTTATTGTATAACTTAATGTTGAATTTTATTCTTTTATTTTAAGAAGTATATAGTATTTTTTATACACGAAATGTACTTATTGTATTATATAAAAAAAATACTTTATATTATTTTTAAGCAAATTAGCAATAATGCTTCAAATACAGGAATTTTTGTGTATTTAATGAAAATAACAGTTTTTTGTATAGTATTTAAATATCAGACTTTTAACAAGAAATAATAATGTAGAATTCTGTCAGGTTGTTATGTTTAAAAATAAAATTGAAGATAATCTGTTTAAAAAGGAACCACCATTTATTCACTTTCAATGTTGTGGAATACAAACTTTTGATGACCAGTCTTTCTCTGTACACTACTTGGCCATCAAAATTAAAACTTCCCTTAAAAACACAGAAAAAATATCCAATTAAAAACACAAGTTTAAAAATCAGTACTGGCAATGACACAGACAGGAAAGGAAGATGATGTCTGTGGCATTGCCAGTTCCAATTTTTAGACTTGTGTTTTTAATTGTATATTTTTTCTGTTTTTAAGGGAACTTTTGATTTTGATGGCCAAGTAGTGTACAGAGAAAGACTGGTCGTCAAAAGTTTGTATTCCAGAACAGTGAAAGTGAATAAATGGTGGTTCCTTTTTAAACAGACTTAATATTTCTCTAAAAATAAAATTGAAGATAATTTTTTAATGAAAAATACTACTAAAAGTATTTTAAAATTGGAATTAAAATGAAAAATAATATCATCTCTTATTTCTGAATAACAAATATTTGAGATAGAAAAATATTGTGAAATCAAATTTGAATGAAACCATTTTACCAAAAATTTGAAAGAATATTCATAAGACTAGGTATTTTCTAGGAAAATGAAACTGAGCTCTGCAGTGTAGGTTTTTCTGTTCCAGCTTCACAAAAACACAAATATGGTGATGTACTTCTAAAATTGCCTAAAGCAGTTTAAATCATGCAGGTTCTGGAGAGGACATTCATGTCCATCATCATAGTTGACAAAAAAAAGTCAAGAAATGTTTAAAACATGCACATGTGAGGCTGCAGGCCATGCATGTTAAACACACATTATAAAGATCAAAATAAAAAAATTTAAAAAAGATCAATGTAAATTTCTAGCAATTGGACACTCAATTGACATATAGTGTCACCAGCTTACAACCAGAGACATGGCAAATTTTGATCTCAAATATCTCAGTCCACAGATTGAATTTCAAAATTTTGTGACTGGTTTTATTGTTTATCACAATTTATATTCATTGTGTTATCATAATAATAAATAAATTGATGTTAAATTTTTGTAATTTCTGGTTATCTTAACATATTTTAACAATTTTGAAATTTGCAAAAAAAATATATATATAATTTTAATCAGTAATGGAAATTTTATTTTAAATAACTTCTGTTAGCTTGAAATGAGATGGAAAGTGAAATCTGTAAACAAAAATCATTATTTTTAACAATGAATGGTTAAATCGTTATTGATCATAAATAGTACTTTGTTTTTTGATTGTTATTTAAGTGCATTCATTTACTTTTTAAGCTTGCATTTGGAGTAGGATCTTCAGACAGAAACCCTACAACTAAAAAAAGAAGTGTAGCGAGATGAAGAAATGGGTGATTATCCCACAGAACATCCAAAGGATTTAGCAATCCATGGATTCTGCCCAAATCCCCAGAACACCCTAGAAATCCAGAGAATCCAAAAACTAGTAGATTTCCACTAGATCCATCAGAAATCATCCAAAAATTTAAAGACTCTGAAGACTGTTTTTTGCTAGATTCCTCAGAGAATCCCTAATATTCGAAGGATCTGCAAATTATTGGCCTTCCTTTAGAGTCTTCTTGAATGGGTGAAACTGAAAATCCATTGGGATCAATCCAAGATATAAGACAGATTGGCTTACATGAGTTATGAGGAGATTGAAGTCATGAGACAGAGGTCATGGAGTTTGACTGCAGCAAGCTTTATCCAGACTAATTCTGGAAGTGGTGCCCTGATGAAGCTGCTAAAGAAAGGGAAGAAATTTGCTCCTGCTGTAGTGGTTTCAAGAAATAAAAAGTGGATCGGGTATGAATGATTCAAGTACACACTCAGATACCTGAAGAATCATCTTTTCAGTAAGTACAATTCTAATAAACTGAACATTATTTTAATTCAATTCAATTAATTCAGTTTAATCTTTGATTTTATTTTGTAGCCCTCACATCACCAAAGCTGAATGGAAATAACTGAAGGAATTTAAAAAGCAATTGAAGAAGATGGAAGTTAATATGTTTTACAAGTCTTCAGTTTTTAATGTGGCTGAAAGGTGATTTTATTTACTGATTTGTGAATTTTCTTCTGAATTGGACTAAACTACACAACCTGGATTCATTGGCTCTATCTGGAGAAGACAGTTTACCTCACACTTTGATCAAAGGATTACTCTGAAATACACTTTAAAATAAGCAGAAAATCATTTAAAAGTCCAAAGGAAATGCCCTTCAGACTTTTAACTGTGGTTAATTGTTTTCTGTATTGTGATTATAATTTTATCAGTGGACCAAGCTTTTTAAACTGTTCAGAATATGGATTGAAATTTTACCATAATGGTGGCTTGTGCATATTTTAGTATTTATGTTCAGTTAATAATTAATTCTTTAAAAAATTATTATGAATCATTTACATGCTACAATGATCACAAATATTAAAATATAAACTGAATTATAAAATTAATGTATTGCTTAGAATGAATTAGCATTATCAAAGCATTGTGCTATCAAAAATATGCTTTATCCATACTGAATTAGAGTATTTTTAAGAATTTTTTTTTTCAACAAATTTCTACAAATGGTGAATACGTTAGTTCCACATATCAAGAATTTACACTTTTTATAGTATTATATATAAATAAAATTTTTCTTGCCTTAAAATTATAATTTAATGATGTTAATATCAGTAACTTATTCATTTTAGGTAACATTCATTATCAATAATTTATTTGAATTCCACTTCAAACTTGTTTCTTTAATGATGAGGGATCATAATTAAAGTATCTCTATTCAATGCTGTCCGGAGAAAGATTCAGGGTACTTGGGGATTATCCTTCCATGTGTTGTATGTTGCATTCCAATACCATGTATTTGTCACATTGCTTACAAAGTGACAGATGAGTTTGAATGGGTAACCAAATAAAATAATTAAATTTTGCACAAATCAAAGATAAAATTAATTTTTTTTTTATGAAGCCAAAATAACTATTAAGAAATCATGCACTAATAATAATGGTAAAAATGAAACTCTGAATGAGACAATTGGGACCTTTTCAGATGTAAATTAACAAAATTTGGTTTGAAGATTTTGTTATTAAGACTACCCTCCGGTGTTGAGTTAATGATGCCTTATCAGATGTGTAGAACATGATCACAGGAGTAAAATAGTCAAAAGGAACCGATGGTCTACATGTGACCTTTTGCGATATAGAGCCCCCAAAATTAGCCTATCTGGAATCTTGAAGACCCACAAAAATGGGGTAAAATCTAGAACAACTTCTCAAAACAATGCTAAGAATCAATTGTTTCCCACTTTACTAGAGACACATTCCATTTAAAAGCTCAAAAATACAAGAAATGCCATTGCACTGACTACTTCTGGGGCATAACTACATACAATATATCTATATATATAAAAATGAATGTGTGTGTGTGTCCTTTATGCATTACCACACCGTTTATCCGATTGCCGTGAAACTTTGGGAAGTTGTTTAATATACTCCAGCGAAGGTTTGTGGCATAGTACGATTGCCATGAAACTTTTGGAAAGTTTTTTAATACACTCCCACGAAGTACAGTTATCCTATGATAGATGGCGCGCGTTTACACGAGCATTCGAGCACTGTTAGATCGATTTCAAATTGTGAAGACCATTTCTCCCCCTTCAATAAATATCTCTATATATGCATTTGTAAACTGTTATTTATGATATTTGTAATAATTTTTGTTTAATCACTTTATTTCAACCATTTTTTGCTAATTATGTATTCGCTCGAACTTTGTTAAAACCTTAACCGTATTCCGAACAACAACTGAAGTTATAGGAGGAAATTCACCTATTTTACCGATCTAGAATCCCCTTTCCCAAATTAATATCGACTCAAAATAATTTAAAAAGACAAATTACAATAAAACGGTTTATTATCCAACTATCAGAAATTTCACAACATGCCAAGGAAGAGAGGAAGGAGCAATTAAATAATCAAAATTATAAAGGATTTAAAAAATATATATAAAAATGAGGAATATCGCACTTCTAACAATCTCTGTGTGTATGTGGGCTAAATTTAAAGAATCCGTGCTTCTCACATGTACAGTACAACTGTATGTGGCCTGTTCACGCGTCGGAAAAACTTCTGATTTATTCGTGTACGCATCAGACAGAAAAACAAAAAATATCGTGTATCCACAAGCACTCCAATAAATAAATAGAATTGAAACGACACTTTGAAATGTTTTCCCAATTAAAATGAATAATAATAATAA
>NW_019386315.1:25547-34085 GCF_000671375.1 Centruroides sculpturatus | reverse complement strand
GTGATTGTTTTTGTATCTTCTCTCATGTTCTCTAACCATTGGCGATTTGGAGTCATGTGGCTGGTCGCCCCACTATCTATGATCCAGCATGTATCTGGCTCTCCATTTGTACTTAAAGTCATTACTCTCTGTCTGTTGTTACCCTCGTTAGTTGGTTTCTCTTTTCTCTGTCGGTTATCGTTCACTCTAGCTGAGTTTTCCCAAGCTATTTTAGAAGTTTTGAAGTTTGATCTTCGGTTGTCGAGATCGATGTTGTCCCGTTTGTCTCTATTCCTTGCTTTGTTAATCGGGTTCAACCAGCATTCAATTGCCTTGTGATTTGGTTTACGGCAGATGTAGCATAGCGTTTCCCTCGTTCGAGATTTTCTTTGTGCATTGTCCTTTGGAGTTTTATAATTCGGTGGGTGATACGCTCTGTAGGCTGTGAGGTTTTCCCTCTGTTCGAGCCCATTTCTTTCTTCATATCTCTCGAAGGTTTTTCTCACGTCGGAGATCTTGGGGTCTTTTAGGTTGTCGAATTGCATGGCTATTAGGTTGTACTTTTGTGGTAAACCTCTCAATAGCGCGGTGATGAATTCGTCATCCTCTATTTGGGCTCCCATTATCCTAGCACTCTCTAGAAGTTTTTCTCCTCTTAATAGATAATCTCTCCATGTCTCGTCACGATTCATTACTAATCTCGCCACATTATTTCTGGCCTCTATCGCTTGTTTCCTTAAGTCCCCTTCATATCTTTCTCTCAAGTGGGTCCAAATCTGTTTTGTCGTTTTACACGTTAAGATAAGCGCCACTTGTGTGTCGTCCATCGCACATGTTAAAATGCCTCTAGCCTGGGAGTCCGTTTTTTTCCATTTCGCCTCTTCGGCGGGATCCGTAGGTGGGTCGTCTATTAACAGATTTCCTAGATCTCTACTTTCTAGGATGGCCATTATACGGTACTTCCAGCTTGTGAAATTGCTACCCGTAAACTTCGGTAACTGTCCATGTCCTATTTCGGCCATTCTATTCGTTATAACGGTTCGGTTTCTAAGATAGCAAATTTAGGCTTACCGTGGTCGATCGTTCAATCCGGTTGCATCGACGTTGGAATTTTCTTCCTGGGCCCATAACCCTTTGTTGAGTTAATTTCTCATGCTATTCACAATTAACGCAATCCTTTGACAACAAAACAGCTTTATTTCTAACTAGAAAGGTTTAATTAACAAGCTCTACATTAAAGGTAAGCACACCTCGTGCTTCGATCAACGCCATCTAACAGAGATGATTTTTTTAATTAATTAAGATGTATCCGCAGCCTTCCCATAGCCAAATTATAGCCACGACAGGATGTAACAGATCTCTTTTTAGTCTTAATACATAGATACAATTTTTAGGATTAGTAGGAATATTTAGCCTGGTCCCAACATGCTGACACTTCCGGCTCGCTCAAAAACTGGTTTGAGAGTAAGCTGGGGGTGTCAGCATGTTGGAACCAGGCTAAATTATTAAAAAGGTGTTTGATGTCAACGATTTACAATTAATGGAAGCTTTTGAAATATTCCATACATCTAGAAAGGGTGAATGCATTAATTTCAAGGGGAAAGAAATGTTATCCAAAGCATACAGTCTCTAGTTGGTAACCTGATGAGGCAAGAGAACAACATAGGCTTGATTTAAAAACTTTTGTTAATAANAACATATTAAAATACAAATTAAAGAAAAGAACTGAGTTCTGTGGCAGAACTATAACTGCTATTTTTAAATTTACAAATTTCGAAAAACAAATGATTTATGTATTTTAAAAGTTCTACAAAGAAATAATTTATGCATATGTAATAATATGTAAATTGTTTGTTTGTAGAACTTTTAAAATACATAAATAATTTGTTTTCAAATTTTGTAAATTTAAAAATAACAGTTTTAGTTCTATTATTAGAACTGTTTTTCGTTTTTAACCTGAGGTAGACCTCTGAACAGGATTGAAAATATTGTTTTGATTAAACTAGTGCTGGAAAAGTGTGTAAGGCATGGTGTGATTACTGTTTCACATCAAATATATTTAATTTTAATTAGATTTTGGTTGAAAGTCATAAATCTTTTCCTTTGATGAACTAGCTTAATACTTGTATATGTCATTTTTTATCAAATAGTTAGTACGAAATTTAATTTTTTAATATGATTATGAAAATTCATCCAAGTAAAGAACCAATATTTTATAAATTAAAATCATATCAACTAAATAATAATATAATTTGAATCAAATTATTTCAAATACTCCATATATAATAAGTGAAATACTGATTATCATAAAACATTTATCTAAACTGTATAGGTTTAATATTTTCTATTCATTTTTAATACAGTAAAAAATGTTACCATCAAAAAAAGAATATCCATTTTACTTTCATTCCAGCTTACATTATCTTCTATTATTACAGTCCACATAACAGCAGTTTTCAAATAATAAGATGCTAAAGGTTTCCATCCTTCTCTGTCCCTTAACAACTAAAACATTTTAGATGAAAAATAAATTAATACTATATAAATTTAATTATTATTGATTTATAGTATTATTATTTTTATTGTAAAAAATTAAATTTTAAAATATTGGGATATTCAAATAATATCCATAGATACAAACATGTTTTAATTAACATAATTTTCTTAGTGTATCTTGTAATTGATATTCCAAAATTATGTGCATATCAATGATGGTATTTTTCTAAATCAATCTAAAATTATGGATTTCTCATGCTTTACCAAAAGTCAAAAGTTGCCACATTTTGCAGTATTGCTAAGATACTTTAATTTTATTGAGAAGTGTCCTCTCATATGGATTGAGAAACATTTAGTGGATTTTTTTAAAAGATAAGCTGAAGGGATATGAATTTGAAATTAAAGATATGGTGGATTATTTTGACTAAGATCAAAAATGGATGATAATATCTTTGATCTCAGACCACCTTCCTTACATTTTCTAGCAAACAATTTTATTATAACACAAATGTTTTTGGCCTCATTTAGGAGACTACATCAGGTTTAAAAAAAAAAAAAAACGAGTTCCAAATTACAATGTTTCATTGTTTAAGATGATGTCTTAAATTTCAATTTTCTATCTATCGCATAGATGATAGAACATTTGGAGGATATTTTGTTCTGTATATTCAGAAACAAATAATTGAACTAAAATGTTTGTTTCTGAATTTTTCTGTTAATTGTATATGATCACATAATTATCTATGCAATCATCTGGGACTACTTGGAGTGAAGAATAAATTTACGTAGAATCTTACTTTATGCAATACTTGGTTTTTTGGTCAGTGAAAAATTAACCTATGGATTATAAGCAAGAAATGATGGCAAATTACACATCCAAATTAAAAGAATAGGTTACACCTATATTCTTTATAATGACTATATTCAATATCTAAACAATAAAAATTGTACTATTGCAATATGTAACTATAAAGGAATGTTGATAGAACACA
Organism: Centruroides sculpturatus; assembly: GCF_000671375.1. NCBI lineage: Eukaryota > Metazoa > Arthropoda > Arachnida > Scorpiones > Buthidae > Centruroides > Centruroides sculpturatus. The sequence continues at coordinate 30,618 of NW_019386315.1, read as the reverse complement.
AAGAATTTGATATGTCACACTAACCTTGTGTAGCTTTGCAGTTATTACTTAAAAACCTGGTGTTCTTTTGATTTTGGCCCGAACTTTCTCGTTTCTCAACATTGCGAATGTATCTGGCTTACGTCTGTATGCTATTTTTGCATTAGTGTAAGCCCCAATTTCTTGATATAGGGACTGCTTAGGGTGCTCGTGTTATAGCTATACAGTAGGGAGGTGTATTTTGCCGTGGATCCTTTTTTGGGATCCTATTCAATTGGTCTTTGAGCTGATATTTCAAGAGAAACAAGAAAGATCAGGCCAAAATCGAAAGAACACGAGGGGTATATAAAATCCTGTTAAAAGTTAAAAAAGATTCGATAGGGACCTCGTATATGTTGGATCTACAAAAAATATCACTCAAACAACACCTCTGTGAGCTCAAAACAGACAAAAAAAAAACCCACCTTAGTGATATATGCCAACAAAAACGACATTACACCTAATCTAAAACAAGCAACACTGATTCGACAAACCCAACATATAAACCAACTGCAAAATCTGGAGGAGTTAGAAATTTTTAAAGCAGACTGCAAAGGCCTGTCAATCAATTTTAAAGAAGAAAAAACTATCAAGAGCATGGAAGGCTATTTATGATGCAATTCTATAACAACTGGCACAGGTGCACATCATTTGGAGATTCAAATTTTGAAATTTTAAAAATAAATTCTGAAGATAGAAGCATTGGAGACCTGAACGGTTAAAGATCGGAATCACACCAGAAAAACTTATAGAACACCCGAGGAAGACCCTAGAAGTGGATCAAAAACATCTGTGTTACGTTTTTAAGTAATAACTGCAAAGCTATACAAGGTTATTGCAACATATTTGTAATTATTACTTTGTTTATTAGATGGATTTGAAAGAATTTGATATAAGTTATATAAAAAATTTTGATAAAAACTTCATCAATATATTCTTTCATGAAAATTATATGAAAATTAAGTACAGTAGACCCCCCCTATAATTACGGTCCCTATAATTACGATTCCTATAAAACTGCGAATAAATTGCGACGGTATCCATAAAAAACAGTAAAAAACTCCTATAATTACGTAAAACGTCATCAGGCAGCCGAACTACTTTCCCGCCATCCACGGACATTTATGCGGGTAAGTTGAGTTTAGTTTCGTCTGTACATATAATTATACATAAATNATAAATAAATAGAATTGAAATGACACTTTGAAATATTTTCCCAATTAAAATGAATAATAATAATAATAATAATAAGTTCCAATAAAAATGATAAAATGTAAATTTAATTTTATCATAATGAGTTTGCTTGAATTTCGTTTCTTCTGAGATCGCAGCAATGCGTGACGGGTAAGCTAGTTATTTTCCATTCGGATGTGTGAACATTACTGACTTTAAAGGAACAACGTAACGGTATGTTAAAAAATGTGTTTATGAGTTAAATTAAGTAACGCTAATAATGATAAATATTTGTTTATTAGATAAGTGAAGATGCTTATTTGTGTAAATTATACACCAGTTATGCAAATGTTCAAAGTAATTTTTTTAAAAAGGTGATTCAGATTTTGAGGTATGTGTAGTTTAATATCTAAAATGTCTATATATGTATATTGCATTTTATGATTTGTGTACATTTTATTAATTTTAATTGACTGAAGAGGGGCATTATTAAACCCGAAACGTGTACAAATAACTTATACGCGTAACTGAATAAAAGTTAATGATGAAAAATGCTAAGTGGTCAAGTGATCGCACTACATCATATTCGAACAAAGGACTAATATTAACAATCGCTAATAATTAAAATTATAGCAAATATTCAGAAAATATTTTTAAACAATTAAAAAAAAACAATTTATTTACAAATTTTTTTCCATCACAATATCATTACAATATAAATATATCACTGAACATATGGTAAACATAGTTTTGATATTTTGTAGGCATACTCATTAGGTGCATTCTTGAAGACAATGTTGAATTTATATTCATTATGTGATTTTTTGTACATAAATTAGTCGTGTTGTTAAATAACACAATCTGAAAAATTCTAATATTGCTTCCATATATAAATATGAAATTTGAATTGATTAAAATTCACAAATATAAATTAATATTTTCTGGATTAGTTTCAATGTCTTTTATTATCTTACTAAGTCTCTGTTCAATGTGCTTTGATTGAGAGCGGGTCATTTTACAAATCAGATTATAATCAGGATAAAATATATAAGGTATATTTACATTTTTCACAAATTCTCTCAATTTTCTAAGCATCTGTTAAAAAAAAAAATGATTTCATAAATTATTACAGTATATATTATTTTAATAAATTAATTTATTTATATTAAATGTAGTTACAAATGCAGCTCTGAATGAGACAACTGGGACTTTATCAGAGCTATAGACAATGCCTGTAGGAGTTAAAAAGTCAAAAGAATCAATAGTCTATGTATGACCTTCATGAGACAGACCCCAAATTCAGCCTATCTGGTTATTAAACATTTACTGGGTTTAATGGAGCACACAGTGACTGATTGTGCCCTAGAAGTAGTTGGTGCAATGGACTCATGTTTTATAAGCATTTTGTCATCTTTACTAAAGTGGAATATAGTTGATTTTTAGCATTTTTTGAGAAACAGTTCCAGGTTTTTTCACTTTTAAATTTTACCCCACTTTCAATGGTCTTCAAAATCCCAGATAGGCCAATTTTGGGGAGTTATAACTTTGCAAAGGGTCATGTACAGACCGTAACTTCTTTTGACATTTTTACTCCCATAGTGCCTATAGGAGCAAAAATATCTGATAAGGTTCCAACCACCTTATTCAAAGTTGAAATTTTATCTTAAAGGTAATATTTTTATTTATTATTATTTATTAAAAAATGTAAATATTTTAATATTACAATAATTGCATTGATAAAAGATGTTACAGATATGCAGATACTTCTCATTATCTCTGCAACATAGAAAGTCAAAGTTTGGGACAACTTACAAATTATATAACAAACTATATTTTTAGGGCTATCCTTATACATTAAAATCAATTAATTATTATTGGCATAAGACAAATAAGTTTATGATTTTATGAAGTATAACAATATGAAATTATCATTATTTGAATAGATTAAAAAATATCACTGGACAATAAATGTCTTAAATTTTACTTTAAAATGTGAAATTACTTGTATGTTATATTTGAAACACCATTGCCTTGTGGTTTGAGAGTATAAAAAAAGGCCAACAAAGAAACCCATTATCCTCCAAATAAATGAAGTGTAATAAAGACAATTGTAAGGAGCTGTGGATTTGGTTTATTCATAGTTATGACAATATTGTATTAGCTAATATCAACTGATATTTTCAAAACAAACAAATCTTAGCATCATTATGTATTGCTAATTAAAGCAACTGAATGGAAAAGTTTAAGCTGAAAATGTTTCTTCAATATATTTAGCGATAATGGCACAAGAATTAGCTTCCTTCCATATTATCATGAAAAGGGCAATCAATTGTTCACTCCCCTCTAAATATACACCATAAAGAAAGGTTAGGATTGTGAAAATAGAATTATCACAATTTGACTTTGTTTCAAAAGCAATTAAAGGTCTTTTATTGCAGAGTAAAATATAAAGTTATACATTAAAAGATTTATGTACTGTAGAACTTAAAAGAACCTAGAGTATAGGCCGATACGTTGAAATTACATTAACATAATAACAACTTTGTATGTTTTGTGTTAGTGCATTTTTCCCAAAAGACAGACTTATCACTCTGGATTAAACACAGAACAGAATGACATTTAGGCACACAATTTACAGAGTAATTCTATGTATCTATTTTATGATATGCATTTTGGATGTGTTGAGTTAATTTCTCATGCTATTCACAATTAACGCAATCCTTTGACAACAAAACAGCTTTATTTCTAACTAGAAAGGTTTAATTAACAAGCTCTACATTAAAGGTAAGCACACCTCGTGCTTCGATCAACGCCACCTAACAGAGATGATTTTTTTAATTAATTAAGATGTATCCGCAGCCTTCCCATAGCCAAATTATAGCCACGACAGATTCCCCGCCTAATTTGGCCAGGGATTGGGTGCGGCAGATTCACATATACAAAAAATCGTCTTTGACGAACAGATTTAACTTTGGTCGACTTAACGGTTTTGTAAAGGCGTCGGCTACGTTTTCTTCGGTTTTTATATATTTAAGTTGAAATGTTCCTTCTTCCATCTGTTGACTTAGATATGATGCCAGTCTGATTAAATGATTTGAGTTGTTACTCGTGTAGCCTGATTCAACTTGCATACTTGCCTTTGGTTTTTCGTATTTTCTACGTATCCCTTGGGTTGTTCCATATATATTGTTTCGTTTAGCCTTCCGTACAGATATGCCGTTTCTATGTCTAGGTGGTTGATGTCATAGTTGTGTATAGCAGCGTATATTAAAAGTCCTCTTAGGCTGTCGGCTTTTATGACAGGTGAGAACGTTTCGTGGAAGTCTATCCCGTATTTTTGTGAGCAACCTGTGGCTACCAGTCTGGCCTTGTATTTTGTGCATGAGGTCACGGGGTCGTGTTTGAGGTTGTATACCCACTTGCATTTTATGGGTTTTATTCCCTCTGGAAGGGTTACAGTTTCCCATACATTATGAGCCTTTAACGATTGCATCTCCTTTTGCATGGCTTCAATCCATTTGTCCTTGTCCGGTAGGTTCAATGCTTCCTCATAGCTGTTCGGGATTATGAGTTTGCTCTCTGATATCAGGACTCTGTTGTACGGTCGATATGTTGGATCGTTTGTGTCTTCCGGTACGTCTTCTTCGACATCGGAGTCACTTAGAGGTGGTTCGTAATAGAAATTTAGAGGTGGTCTGGGTCTTTTTTCTTCTATTGGAGAGAGATTTTCCTCTGTAGGTTCATTTAGGTCGTAGCCTGTCTCGATTTCGTTATCGGAATTTGTGACTTCTGTATCCTCTATATCCTGAGCTGTAGGAGTTGAATCAGTGTACTCTCTCTCTATATCGACTAGGGTATAGTCCTGCGTTGGATTTGCTTG